>NW_027397093.1:9395740-9434528 GCF_003265705.2 Callorhinus ursinus
TCAATGATAGCCTAGCTGGATATAGTATTCTTGGCTGCATATTTTTCTCGTTTAGTGCTCTGAAGATATCCTGCCAGTCCTTTCTGGCCTGCCAGGTCTCTGTGGATAGGTCTGTTGCCAATCTAATGTTTCTGCCATTGAAGGTTACATATCTCTTCTCCCGAGCTGCTTTCAGGATTTTCTCTTTGTCTCTGAGACTCGTAAGTTTTACTATTAGATGTTGGGGTGTTGACCTATTTTTATTGATTTTGAGAGGGGTTCTCTGTGCCTCGTGGATTTTGATGCCTGTTTCCTTCCCCACATTAGGGAAGTTCTCTGCTATAATTTTCTCCAACATACCTTCTGCCCCTCTCTCTCTTTCTTCATCTTCTGGGATCCCAATTTTTCTAATGTTGTTTCGTCTTATCGTATCGCTTATCTCTCGAATTCTGCCCTCGTGATCCTGTAGTTGTTTCTCTCTCTTTTTCTCAGCCTCTTTATTTTCCATCATTTGGTCTTCTATATCGCTGAATCTCTCTTCTGCCTCATTTACCCTAGCAGTTAGTGCCCCCATTTTTGATTGCCCTTCATGAATAGCCTTTTTGATTTCGACTTGGTTAGATTTTAGTTCTTTTATTTCTCCAGAAAGGGTTTCTCTAATAACTTCCACACTTTTTTCAAGCCTAGCTAGTATCTTTAAAGTCATGATTCTGAACTCTAGGTCCGATATCGTACTAATGTCAGTATTGAGTAGGTCCCTGGCAGACGGTACTACCTCTTGTTCTTTTTGCTGAGGTGATTTTTGTCATCTTGTCATTTTGTCCAGAGAACAGATGAATGAGAGAACAGAATGCTAACAGGTTAACAATGTCTCCAGCAAATATACTCTATACAAATCAGAAAAGACCTGAAACCAGGGGAAAAGAAAGGGAAAGAAAGAAGAGGAAAAAAAAAAAAAAGGAAAAAGAAAAAGATAAAAACAAACAAAAACAGAACAAAACAAAAAAAAAACAGAATATGATCAAATATGATCAGGCTAGTGCATAGATCAGTGCCACACACTAGCTTTTGGGCATATTTTGGTCTGTTAGAAGAAAGTGCCTGCTAAAATTTTAAAAGAAGAAAAACTTATATATGTACAAAATAAGGGTTGATACAATGAAGGGATGGCAGATGACTGTAAAGATGAAAATTACAAAAGATTTTATAAAAGGAATTGATAAGATAAGAAGTTGTTTTTTAAAAAGAATGTAGAAGATTGAAAAAGAAAAAGAAAAAAGAAAAAAAAAGGGAGACAATGTGATCAGGCAGGAGAATAGAACAAAGTCATACACTAGTGATTTAGAGTATATTTTGATCTGTTAGAAGAAACTGTATCTCAAAATTTTAAAGAGAGAACATCTTATATATATATATGCTAAAAATAAGGGTAACTACTATGAAGGGATAAAAATATGATTCTAAAAATGAAAAATAAAAAATGTTTTTTTAAAAAAGGGATTGATAAGATGTTGTTTGAAAAAAGGAAAAAGAAAAATTAAAAAAAAACAGTTAAAAAAATTAACTTTGAAAAACTAATGAATTATGGTAAAAAAGTCATGAATTCTATGTGCAGTATTCCCCTAGCGCTGGAGTTCTCCCGTTCTCCTTGATGGGTAAACTTGGTCTTGGCTTGCTGGCTGTTTGTGCTGATCTTCTGGGGGAGAGGCCTGTTGCCGTGGTTCCCAAAAGTCTTTGCTGGAGGCGGAATTGCCCCGCCCTTGTGAGTCCTGGCTAAGCAAGCTGCTCCGGTTTGCTCTCAGGAGCTTTTGTTCCCTGCAAGCTCTGGTACAGCTTTGGAGGACCAGGGTGAAAATGGTGGCCTCCCAGTCTCCGCCCGGAGGAGCTGAGAACTCGGGGCCCTGCTCCTCAGTGCACCCCCAGAGAAAAGCAGTCATTCTCGTGTCCCCGGTCTCCGGCCGCACTCCGTGCTCACCCGGCCTGTGACCAAGCGTTTCTATCTCTGGCACCCGACCCCGTGTGGAGTCTCCAAACCCAGCAGATCCCTGCGGTGCGCTCCTGCGCCACTCCTCTCTGGGGAGGAAGGGGAGTCTCCCCGGCTCTGCCACTTGTTGGGTCCCTGCTGGAGGAGCAGTGGCCCGACTGGGCCGCGGATCACACTTTATGGCCACCCCAAGCCGAGAGCCCATGCCTCGGGTCAGTCTCTGCAGCCGGCTTCCCCGCTCCGATACCTGGGAGCTCTGGCGCACTCAGGCACCCCCGGTCTTTCTGTGACCCCGAGGGTCCTGAGACCACACTGTCCCGGGAGGGTTCCACCCCCCGCTTAGCCACTGGAGCGACGTCCCTCAGCGGAGCCGGCTTCTAAAAGTTCTGATTTTATGCTCCACGGCTCTATCACTTGCCAGAAGCGGCCAACGGAGGCCCCCTCCCCCGCCGTCTATCCTCCCGAATATCGCCTCGGATTCACTTCTCTGCACGCCCTACCTTCCAGAACGTGGTCGCTTTTCTGTTCAGAGAGTTGTTACTATTCTTATCTTCGATCCCCTGTTGAGTTCATAGGTGTTCAGAATGATTTGATCCCTATTCAGCTGAATTCCTGAGACTAGACGAAATCCAGATCTCCTACTCCTCTGCCATTTTGCTCCCTACATCATTAGTTTTTAATGTAGTGTTGTTCTGTATTTTCACAGGTCCAAATATCAGATAGCTAATTATCTTACCCTGTGCCCCTTTTCCTCATCCTGCAGCCCCACCTCGATAGGTGTTAAACTGTTTTCCTCAAGACTCTGGCATTTAAAACACTACATCAAAAAAAAATAAATAAATAAATAAAAATAAAAATAAATAAATAAATAAATAAATAGGGGGAAAAAACAAAGTGAGGACTTTTCAGAAGGCTCAGACACCGAAGAGAACCTGAGACAACGGGTTGCAAAAGGTATATTAAAAACATGCTCATCCATTGTGTAAAACATTTCTAATTATTTTAATAAAGTGTATGCCATTTTCCAAGACCCCGTGTTCCACAGGGATAGCATACTTTTTCTGTTTTATTTTGAGGGGAAAACAAAAAAAAAAATGCAAAGCTGAACTGTGTCTATATTTTTTTGTTGTTGTTCAGACCAAGCTATTTCTCTCCTTTTATTTCAGCCTGTTTCTGTCCAGCTAGATGGCACCACTCCTGGCAGAGGCCATTCCCTTTTAGCCAATGTGGTCCTACCCGACTCAGCAGTGCTACAAAATATCGACTTGAAAAGTAATTAAGATATAAGTATTCCAAAAGAGAGCACATGGTTATTTAAAGTTGTTGGACACCATTCAAATGGAAAGATCTATGGAACACAAGGGTTGAGAGTCGTCATGACATTTCTCCCCCACTTCTCCCATTAAGAAAAAGGACTAATTATACATCTCCAGCAAATATGACCTGGTAAAGAGTTTTCAAACAAAAGCCAGTACTGAACGGGATATCTGGCAGATCTGGGCACTTGTTTTCCCTAATAACCATTAGAGTTGTTCCTCATAAACCATTTTACAGCAACATTAGAAATATCAGAGTTTACATTTTCGTTAATGAATTGCTGCAGAATGTTAGCGCCGCATCACGTCTCCCAACGACTCCTTATCCTCGCTTTGTCTCTGTCGTGCTTCCCCACCCCCCCCAACTTAACATTTCATTTCCAATGACACATCAGCCGTCTTTCACCAACCTCAAAGGAAAGTTGAATGCGGGGCTCACAAAGTTAAGCTGACATTTGCTCCCTTCCAATAAAAAATATTTAGTCCATTAAACATAAATAGCTGTCATTATGATACATGGACTGAGTGCAAACCTCCCGGTTCCCTCTGATGTTTATTACATCCAAACAACTGCAGTGCCTGCATGTTTTCAACTTTAGTGTATTGATTAAACTTTTAAATGGCTGCCATATAACCCAGGGACAGCGGGAAGATTAATTTGCGTCAATGTTCATCTGTAATTCATTAGCCATTTATTCTTTACAACCACATGGGCTATCAAGAAAATGCAGGCCATTTTTCACTCGGCACAGGCTGAGAACAGATTCTGAAATTTGTGCTGCATACAAATAAGTTCCCCGGGCCTGGCCAGTTAAACTGCTTGGCTTTTCAAAAGTTGAAGTCAGGAAACAGCAGCAGAGAAGAAACATTAAAAACTGGGAACGGGGAAAAACATACATCCTCAGGGCACTCACGGTTTAACTGAGTTTGTCCACTGTCTTCTCATCCATGGATTACGGTTTCTTATTTCAGTCAGATTAAAATAACGGGAATGTGTGTCTGAGCAAAGGCAATAAATAAAAGGGGTCACTTTTTCCCCATCTCTCCCACCCCCCCCCCCAATTCTAATAGCTCCTAAAATGCCGTTTCTGGCAGAAAACTCCAGAGAGTGGCAGTGGAGTTGAGAAGTGCATAGCCCGAGGAACTTGGATTTGTACTCAGGGACAGTGGCGTTTGAACCAACCCTTCCCGAAACAGTGGAATCTCAGCCGGCCTTGAGTTGGGAAGGTGCCCAGCTAAATAGCGGCGTGTTTCCTGAGGGAAGAGGTAAGCCATCTGGCTTCTTCGCGTGCCCTCCTGACCCCCTTGGCAGAGCACAAAATGCATATTAAAGGCATAAATGGAACGAGCACCCTGGTGAAAGGCCCTTCGACACACAAGGCGCTTGGGAAGACAAGGAAGAAGGAGTCCACGTGCACTCAGGTCCTGGCAGGAGGAGAATAAAGCACACCAGAGAAATTTTTCTTCATGAGGATGAATAATTAAAGTGGAGAGCTGAGCGTCCTGGCCTCACTGTGGCTAATAACTGCAATAGTGAGCAGCAAAAATCAATGGTCAGAAGGACATCTGGGGAAGAGGGCTGGCAGGTACCCATTTGCAGGATGTGTGAAAGCCAACATGCAGATGCCCAAGGCCACAACTCTTTTCTCTGGTCTACGGTGCCCACAAAAATCAAAGGCACCAGGCATGCTGGTAACCTTGGGTAACAAAGTCCATGAAAGGACTTGGGGAGAAGGCTGTAAATGACTCATTTATAACATAACTGCTGAGGCTGCTTACAACCAAGGATAAAAGGGAGCCCTCCACAAAAGCCTCCATCTGGAGCCCTTCTCATCCCAGCCCAGGAGTGACCAGCACTAAGAATCCACAGCACACAACTCCTTTTCAGGCCCTTTGGGGAAATGGATGGGGGATTATCATGCATCATAGAGATGCAGCTTGAGGAGTTTTATTTGGCTTGTGGATGTGACATGTAAGTGTCAAAAGGAATGCATTTACTGAAGAAATTGAATTGAAGAAAACTGCACTGGATGAGACCTCAAGGTCATTAGAGACAGCCCCCTGCCATGTATAGGATCTGTCAACTTTATCTATTATTTTCATAGTTATAAGTACACTTGGCTTTGCACCTCAGAGGAGCTCAATAAATATTTGTAGAGTGATTGATTAGTTCAACCTGAGCACACAGATGCATTCATTCAACCATTCAACAAATATTTATTGACCGTCTCTCAGATCCCCCACACTGTTCTAGATCTAGGATAAAGTGGGGAACAAGCATAGATGCAAACTTTTATCAGTAGGGTACATTTATCACAGTTGACATTCATTTGGAGCTAAGGGACATTCTAGAATCCGAGGACATCAGTGTGGGGAGAACCAAGACCATGTTCTTTGTCTGGGCTTTCTATGGGAAAACCCTGAAAATGGTGGTGTTTAAATAGCTTGTGCGTTATGAACTAATTGGATAAAAGCTGGAATAGAGTAAGTCTAAAGTTCTAGAAGAATTCAAAATACATGCTTGCTGAAAATTTCAAATAACACTGATTCCAAGGATAAGTATAATTTCTGTAGATATGGTTAGGGTAAAAGTTTATTTTTGGAGATAGGACTGCAAAAATCTTCTGCTGGCCAAAAGCATCTATCATTATTGAACTTGAATTTGAGGATAGAATGAAATTTTATAAAGGCTTCAAATCAGTTAAGAGCAAATACTGAAGAAAATTATGCCTGCTACACTTTTTAAAATATTTTGTGAGGCATAAAGAATAAATACAGTCTCTGCTTTCATGCGAGGACCTTACAATTTCTTTGGGGAAACAAAAATTAACACATTAAAGCTAACTAATACATGATCACAGAGAATTAGGGGCAGAAGCATTTAACATGCTTTTTATTTTTTTCTCTCTCTCTCTCTTAAATAATCAATAGTAAAATATTTATGCCCAGTAAAATCAAAGCTGCTGGGATACCAAAACTCTCACAAATTAAATTGATGGATGAAAGTCATCTGATAATATATATCAGGAGTTTAAAAATGCACTTACCTTTCCTCCCCCCAATTCCAATTCTTGATATCTATTCTAAGGACATAATTCCCTGTGGAGAGGAAAACTACACAACAAAGATCTCACTTTACTTTTGCAGAGCTTTTTGTTATAGAGAACAGAAAGTAAAGCAAAGATTAAGTAAATAATAGTACACTAACTCTATAGAACACCAGGTGGCCATTAAAATGGTAATAATAAATACAATGAAGCAACACAGAACAGCTTGAATCTATGCTAGAGTAGCCTACAAAACTGTAAGTTCAGTAGGGTTACAGCTATGCATTCATGTTAAAAATACTGTAATGGAGTATATACAATTTATAACAGGGAGTTAGAGCTATACAAAGTATGTCTTCTCTCTTTATCAAATGTTCTGTGAGTTTGTTTTACTGCTTTTATAATTAGAAAAAGTTCTAAAATGTTTAAACTGTGTAACAGATTATAAAGGCTATGAATATTGAAAGACAGCTCCATGCTAGAGGAGCTGGAGTTGGACTTAAAAAAAGATTTCTTAAAGAAACAGATCTTAATACACAGAAAAGAAGAGACAAAAAAAAAAAATATTCCTGGCAAAGAATATTTTCAGCAAAGGCTGGGAATTTGAAATGTGCATGGCCTGAAGCAGGAATAATGAAGAGACTTGTCTGGCTAGAGTAGATGAGATGCTTTGGAGAAATAATGTCAGATAAATAACATTGGACAATTTTTTTTTTAAACTTTGGTTCTATCAGAGTGAACTATTTCCTTTCTACCACCCCTTTCCAAATTAATAGGTGTATTTCTTAGTTTAGAATCCTACCTTGGCTCTCCTCAGGTTTTCATGGGTCAAATGAAATTAAAAATAATATATCAAAAGGATTGGTTAAGTTTGTAGTTTTTTACTTCAGGAAGTGACTCTGCACTTCATCTTAGCTAATCAAAAAGGATAGTTGAGATCGTTTTGCAATACAAGATAATGCATAATGTTTATAATTTTTAAATAAGTATCTAGTAACATGGAGGAAAAAAGAAAAAGCAGCAGAATGGGGTGGGTGATGAGCTCATTACCCCATAAATAACAAAGCTACAATAATTAAATTATATGGAACTTGGAAAAAAGTGGAAAGGAGATTAATGATACAAAATAGAAAGCAAAGAAGTAGATTCTATTATAAAGGAATTTAGACCAGGATACAGTTGACATTTTATATCAGTGAGGAAATTAAATGCTGTTTAATAAATGTTAAAGGGACAAAATGAATTTGCAATCCTAACCAGATAGTCAAATGTAACAAAACTGTCCAACAACAGAAATTGATTGGAGCTCTCCAATCTCTAGGGATATGGATAAAGTCAAAGGAAGAAATAACAAAGCAAAATATTGTCAGATTTGGCCTGTAAAAAGTTAAATGTCTCTGCATGTTAAAACACCATAAAAAAGTAAAATCCAAATTATAGACAAAAATTACTTTCTGTTGTCTATGACAAGGGGTTACTATCCTCAAGGTAGCAAATATTTCTTACAAATCAAATGAAAATTATTAACATCTCCATAGGAAAATGGGTAAACAATAAAAGCAGTTGTTTATAACAAAATAAAAGTAGTCAATCAATGTACTATGTTCAGCCTCACAAGATATCAAAGAAATAAAAAATAGGTATTTAATTATTTTTAAAAATTATGATATCCAGTGTTTGTGATCAGATAGTGAAAGGAACCGTATCACACTCTGTTGGTAGGAGTTTAAATTGGCACAGCTTTGTGGGAAGGCTGTGAATGTGTTTCAAGTGATTTTAAAAAGCCTAAAACAAAATACAAATTATACTGTGGTCGGACAACATGTATATGATACCATGTTTTTGAAATTTGTTAAAACTTGCTTTTTAGCTTATGATGTGGTCAATTTTTAAAGTGTTCCCTATATGCTCCAGAAGAATATGTGTTCTCTAATTGTGTACAGTTTTACGTATGTCCATTAAAATCAGCTTAATCATATTAATTTTCCAGATCTTTACTATTTTCATCTGCTTGACCTATCACAAATTGAGAGAAGTGTTTTAATATGTGACTATTATGTAGATTTTTCTATTCTTTTCCTGTTATAGAAATACTTGCTTTAGCTTTATATGGTATGAGGCTATGACAGTACATTGATTCTAAGATATATTTTTTTACACATTTAACATCAGTCCTCTTCATTATTTCAAGCATTCCTTCCAGGATCCTTTCCTTTTGTTTTCTCCTCAGATACTTGCTGTAGAAGTTCTATTAGTTGATAATATGTGTAGTAAGTTCTTCCCATTTTGTCCATATCTATATTGCTTTATTTTGTACGCATTCTTGAAAGACAGCTTCACTTCTAACACAATTCTAGGCTCATATATATTTTTCTTTTTTCATATTTATTTTCTATCAGTACTCTGAAAATATAATCCTACTGTTTCTTGGCTTCCATGCTGAGGCTAAGAAATTTGCCTTCTGCCTTCATCCTAAAGATTAGTTTTATGTAGGAGATTTTTGTTTTCTTTCTAGCTGTTTATAAAATCTTCTTTGTCTATGGTACTCTGCAGTTTTTTTTTTAATTTTTATTTTAATCACCCAGTGCTCATCATGACAAGTACCCTCCTTAATCCCCATCACCTATTTCACCCATTCCTCCACCCACTTCCCCTCTGGTAACCACCAGTTTGTTCTCTGTAGGTAAGTCTGTTTCTTGATTTGTCTCTCTCCTTTTTCCACTGGCTCATTTGTTTTGTTTCTTAAATTCCACATATGAGTGAAGTCATATGGTATTTGTCTTTCTCTGACTTATTTTGCTTAGCATAATATTCTCTAGCTCCATCTGTGTTGTTGCAAATGGCAAGATTTCATTCTTTTTTATAGCTGAATAATATTCTACTGTGTATGTGTGTATATTATACACACCACATCTTCTTTATCCATTCATCTATTGATAGATGCTTGGGTTGCTTTCATATCTTGACTATTATAAATAATGTTGCTATAAGCACAAGGGTGCATGTATCCCTCTGAATTAGTGTTTTTGTATTCTTTGGGTAAATACCCAGTAGTGTGATTGTTGATCATAGGGTAGTGCTATTTTTAACTTTATGAGAAACCTCCACACTGTTTTCCCCAGTGGCTGCACAAGTTTGCATTCCCACCAACATTGCATGAGGGTTGCTTTTTCTCTACATCCTTACCAACACTGTTGTTTTTGGTGGTACTCTGCAGTTTTTGTTGTTGTTTATTTTGTTTTGTTTTTGGGAGAGAGAGAGAGAGAGAGAGAGAGAGAGAGAGAGAGAGAGAGAGAGAGAACAGTCGAGAAGGGGCAGAGGGAGAGAGAGAATCTTAAGCTGGGCATGGAGCCCAACATGGGACTCGATCTCACAACCCTGAGATCATGACCTGAGCTAAAATCAAGAGCTGGATGCTTAATCAACTGAGCCACCCAGATGCCCTGATACTCTGCAGTTTTAATAACTTTGTTTAGGTGTAGCTTTTAAATATTTATTCTGCTTGTTCTCCCATCTGCTTCCTATATAGTTCCACGTCTTTTATCATTTCGAAGAATTCTCAGCTATCACCTCTTCAAGTACTGCCTCTCCTGTCTTTTCTCTATTCTCTCTGGAACTTTGACTTGCTGAATGGAAACCCTTCTCATTGTAACCTCTACATCATCTGATTTCTCAAATTTCCCATGCTTATTAATGTATTGCATTCTGTATATTTTCTTTAGATCTACTCATTAGTTTACCAATAATTCCCTTCAATGACCTAATCTCCTTAATCTAACTGAAGATTTTAAATCTACATAATCATATTTTATACTGAAAGTTTTAAATGAATAGTTTTCAAATCAGTTATTTTATAGTCTCTTACTACTTTTTTCTGTTTTATTCCATCTTTATTTCTTAAATCATTTCATACAAATTTGTTTTATCAGATTGTGCAAATTCCAGTATCTGATGCTCTATGCTCTATTGGGAGTTTAATCTCTTTCTTTGCTAACACTTACTCTGAAGTGAAGTTTTGTGGAGTGTTTGGTGGTTTCTGATCGTGTGCTCAATATTAGCTTTTTCTTATCCTGTGGAAATTTGAATAGCCTTAACTGATGAGCCTTCCTTCCAAAAGGATCTGTGCTATAGACCTGATATCATTTGATTAAAATTCAAGGATCCACACTTAATAAAGGAGCTTTTGGTTCATATCCTCTGCCCAAATTCCAGTATTGAGATTTGGGGCAAATACCTGTTTCCTTCACTGACTTCAGCAGAATGTTTTTCTTGATTCCCCCATTTTGGTGATTTTTCCTACTTCTAGTTAACCCAGAAATGTATTAACAATCATGATCTAGAAATAAGGCATCTGCCATACTTTCTAATATGCATTCATTATTTTAAAAATAATCTAGACACTTGAGTTAGTGAGAATGATAGCATTAAATTCAAGGCAAAACATGCCCTCAAATAATGACAATTGACCAACAAAAGTTCCAAAAAAATTTTTTTGATAGATATACTGTTTGATCTTCCAATTTATCTTCTAAAATTTAGAGATATTCAGAGATGCTGTAAAATTCAGGTGGCCTATGGATTTGCAAGAACAAACCCTTCCATGGACTCTCATATTTTAAAATCATATTAACTCTCCAACTTAATAACCATGGATAAAAATTCTTTCATAAGTGAGGTGGCCACACAGAACAGGAATGGATACAACAATCATAGCACAGTATTTCTTATTTTTCAGAGTTCCCAAGGGGCATAGTTAGTAGCTTGGGACAATGTTTGGGAAAGTATTGGAAAGCTCAGTTCTCCTAGACTCCTACCCTTTTATATTCAAAGTTTACATAATAATTCCAAAAGGTTGCATCACAATGTATGCACTTCCATTTATGAGAAGTTTTACAGGCAGAGAACTCTCCTGGTTCTTGAGCTTGGGGAGGGAGCAGTCAATACTCAACCATACTTGAACAACAGCTTTCTCGCCATTTATACCTTTCTAGAATCACTAACTAAGACCATTTCTAGAAAGCCTATTTGTTCGGATTCCTATGAAGATGTGTGCACCAGAATGGTTATTACAGCAGTATTTATAATAGCATAATAAAGTATCTGACTCCATTTCCGATATTTGATCACTGACCGGTGATAGGCCCCATTCCTCCACTTTCTCTTTTGCCCCACCTCTGGGCAGGCTGGTAAGAGAACCCAGATTCTTCTTTTCTTGGCACCAGAAGGGAAGTTCAAGTTGTGCAAACCTTAGCCCACATTTCCCTGGCGCAACTGTTAACCACAATACAAATCAAAGCCATTTGCCCATTTACTGAAGCCAAATGGACCAACTTGAATGCCTGCTTTCCTCTCTGCAGAAAGTCTCATGATAGGAGTAATGAATGTCTTCATACCCTCCTGGTGCATGTGTGGTGTCATCAGTCTTGAAATGGGATCCAACTTTGGTATGGGGTGGTTGATTCCACCCTCTGCTGAACACCCACAAGATAATTGACCCTGTGAGCAAGATGGTCTAAGTGATGACTACCATCATCTGGAGAACTCTCTTCTTTTGCTTGTGGCTTGCTAACGGGCTCTGCTGTCTGTTGGCTAGTGTGCAGTTTTGAAGCCTGCTAGCTACCAACCACTTTGAGATGCATTTGCTGAGTCCCACCTAGCCTTTCCTATAGATTTAAAATCTAGAAGACCAATGTAAATCAAAGTTTCCATATTGGCATTTAGGGATAGTAATAGGAATTGGGGTTCTTCTTAAAGTAGCTTTAAGTGATATATCTCAGACTAGACCTGTTTGTGCTTCAGATTACATTTTGTATCTCAATTTCATCATGAACTTTGTGACTCATGCTAGGTACAGGGAAATAGCTAAGACCACTGACTGTCTCTCAATCAGGCATGGACCCTGTTCTGTAATTAGGGGAAAGACCAATATTGATAACCTGTGCAATATATAGGCCCACTGGGTGCTGCTGCTATAAAGAACAGGCACCACATGGTATGCTGACATCTGCACTCCTGGAAACAGATTACTCACTAGAACCCAATGAGGCTTTAAATGCTGCTTCTCCCTATGCCTCTGCCACTAAAAACAAACCTGATCCTCACAGTTATAGGAAAAGAACACCCATTTACCATATAACACATACCCTGATTTAAAAAAAAAAAAAAAGATCCTGAATGCTAACCCCACACTTCTTAAAGGGCCAGAGGATATCAAATTGATCCACAAAGACTCTATGTTCCATCACATTGAGTAATGTGGCTTATCAACATAAACCCTACTTAAGCTAATGTCCTTACACACAATAAAACAATTGCTAGGGGAAGGGATCCTTAACCTTGATGACACTGAATTGACTCTAAGGAAAGAGAAACTTATATAAATCTGAGCAAGAGAGAGAGAGAACCTCCAAAAGCATATCCAGTATCCATCAAAAGAAAGTGAGAAGCAGGGGAGAACTGGAATGGAGGCCCACAACTTGACCTGCATTATAAATCCAAAATTTACTAAAAGAATTCAACAATGGAAAAGTAAAAAGGGTACCAATTGGCTTTTGTGTTTTAAAACAGGGGTTCTACATTAACTCTAACCTCTGCTGAGTTGTACAATTGGCACAACTTCATGGTCTCAACTGATGCTGGGACTCAAATTACAGTTATACCTGAGTCTCTCATTAAATTTAAAGGCACACCATACTCTTAAGGGGGTTATCAAAAGTAAAATAGAGGACAAACAGGTATGCTTCACTTTGCCCACTATCCTACTGTTTTGTCTAAATTTCCCATGGTCTTAGCACCCATTTCTTTAATATATCCCATAGTGGACATGGATACTCTGACACAGCAAGTAATATGCTGAAATAAAATGAAATCTTTGGTGCTTAAAATTAATGCCTGACAAAATGAGACCCATAGATCCAAAATGGGAGCATTCCTCTTGGGTTAAAGTAGTTAATATGGCCTAATATAGATGAAAACAAGGCCTACAGAAATTAAGAGCCCCCCCCTTTTTTTTTTAACAAAATGTACTTAAAGGAAAAGGTTATTGTTTCTGGAATCCTCCCATTTAATAGTGATATTGAGCATCACTATTTTTTCTTTTGTTGCTTGTACTTTTGGTGTCATAGTTAAAAACGCTTTACTAAGCCAAGGTCATGCGGACCCTACTCTTGTGTTTTCTTCTAAGAGTTTTAAAGTTTTAGCTTTTACTTTTAGGTCTCTAATCCATTTTGTGTACATTTTTCTGTACCGTACAAGGAAGTGGTCCAACTTTATTCTTTTGCCTGTGGCTATCCTGTTGTCCCAGAAACAGGTGTTGAAAAGACTATTCTTTCCTCATGGAAATGTCTTGTCACATTTGGTGAAAATCAACTGATCTTAAATATAAGGGCTTACTTCTGGACATCCAATTCTTCTACATTAATCTATGCATTTATCCTATGCTAATACATATTTCATTACTGTAGCTTTGTAGTAAGTTTTGAAGTTGTTAAGTGTGAGTCTTACAACTTTGTCTTCTTTTTCAAGATTGTGTCTTCTATTCTAGATTTTTTGTATTTCTGTATGACTTTTAAGATTAGCTTGTCAATTTCTATAAAAAAACAAGCTTGGATTTTGATAGGGATTGTGTTAAATCTGTAGATCATTTTGGGAAATATTGTCATTTTAATATTAAGGCTTACAATCCATGGGTGCCTGGGTGGCTCAGTTGGTTAAGCGACTGCCTTCGGCTCGGGTCATGATCCTGGAGTCCCGGGATCGAGTCCCGCATCAGGCTCCCTGCTCGGCGGGGAGTCTGCTTCTCCCTCTGACCCTCTTCCCTCTCGTGCTCTCTCTCTCATTCTCAAATAAATAAATAAAATCTTTTAAAAAAAAAAGTCTTACAATCCATGAACATAGGCTGTCCTTCTAGTCATTTAGGTCTTCTTTAATTTTTCAATAATGTTTTGGGTTTTTGGAGTGTAAGTTTTATTTTTTGTTAAATTTATTCCTAAGTAATTTATACTTTTACATACCATGATTAATGGAATTATTTCCTTAATTTCATTTTTAATTGTTCATTGTAAATGTATAGAAATACAGTTGACCTGTGTGTATACTGATCTTGTACCCTGCAATCTTGCTAATTCATTTATTAGTTCTAGTAGATTTTTAGTGGATTCCTTGGGATTTTCTAATATGTAAGATCATTTGACTGCAGCATGTGGCTGCTGACCACTTTCAGACCCCATCCTTCTCCTTTCCTCTTTGCCCCACATCTGAGCAAGCCAATTAAAAGGCTCAGGTAATCCTTTCCTTCAAATCCCACAAACCCTATGCTGTATATGGGAACCTTCATGCCAGCCTATACCTAGTCATAATAAAAACCAAAGCCACTTTTCCTGTCTTCACCCAATCCAAGTAGACCAGCTTGAGTGCTTGCTCTGCTCTCTCCAGAAAGCCTCATGATGTAAGAAATAAACGTTTCCATAGTTTCTTGGGGCATGTGTGGCATCATTAGTCTTGATATCTGAACCAATTAGAGGGAAGGGAATATTGATCCCACACTCTGTGGGGCAACCACAAGACAAATGACAAAAATAGAAACAATTCAAATATCCTACAACAGGGACAAGATTAAATACAGCCATTATAAATGACATATTTGAAAAATATTTAATAATATTGGAATATGCTCATGATACACTATTGTGAGAAAAACAATAGAAAAATGTGTATGCACTATAATCTCAACTTTCATTTAAAATATGTGTATACACATACATATGTAGAAGAAAGAATGGAAGAAAACATGTTAGAAATATTTATCACTGGGGGATAGGACTGCAAATTTATTTTTATTTCTTATAATTTTTTATATTTTTCAAAGTTTTTATGAAAAACATTTATTAATTATTTTATCATTAATAAGAACAAATAAGAACCAAAATTCTACCAAGGAGTCATAAGTCTAATTTAAAAACATTTGGGTGCTATATCACTTGACATGTCTGAAGTATAAAGGTAGATCGTGAGGTTTTATTGTGGGACTCCTGTCTTGTATTGGCATAATTATGCCCTTGGATCTACTTAATTATAATTTCCATTGGTACTAAATTGTTCATGTAACAAAAATAAATATTGAAACAAGTTTTCTTCTAAAAAGCATGTGGTTAGCATAGCCTTTATAAAATAAACACATTTAAGTAACAACAACAAAGAAGCTCACGCAAAATCTTTTGGCTGTTTTTCGCATTTACAGAGTACTGATTCGCCTTCCTTAACATCTCCTCCCTTTGTCCCCTGCTCCATGCTCCAACTCTAAGTCTGCACTCCCTTTTATTATCCATTGCTAACTCTACTCAGGGTTTTCTTTTTTTAATTTTATTAGGTCTTTAATTTTAATTCCAGTGTAGTTAACATACAGTGTTATATTACTTCAGGTATACAATATAGTGATTCAACCATTCTATATATTACTCAATGCTTATCATGATGTCTACTCTTTAATCCGCATCACCTATTTCACCCTTTCCTCCACCCACCTCCCCTCCCCTCTGGTAACCATCAGTTTTTTCTCTATAGTTAAGAGACTGTTTCTTGATTTGTCTCTCTTCCCCCCCCCCTTTGTTTTGTTTCTTAAATTCCACATATGAGTGAAATCATGTATTTGTCTTTCTCTCACTGACTTATTTCGCTTAGTATTATACTCTCTAGATCCAGCCATCTTGTTGAAAATGATTCTTTTTTTTTTTTTTTAGAGAGAGGGAGGTGGGGGAGGGGCAGAGGGAGCGGGAGAGAGAGTCTTAAGCAGACTCCATACCCAGCACAGAGCCTGATTCAGGGCTCGATCTCACAACCCTGAGATCATGACCTGAGCCAAAATCAAGAGTTGGATACTTAACTGACTGAGCCATCCAAATGCCCCAATTTCATTCTTTTTTATGGCTGAATAATATTCCATTATATGTATATACCACATCTTCTTTATCCATTCATCTATCAATGGGCACTTGAGCTACTTCTATATCTCAGTTGTTATAAATAATGCTGCAACAAACAGAGGGGTGCATATATTCTCTACCCTATGATCCAGTAATCACACTACTAAGTACTTATCCAAAGAATAAAAAAACTCTACTTAGGGTTTTCTAATTCTGCTGTCTGTTTCCAGGTCTCCCAAGAAAGCTGCTGCTAGACATACACTTGTAAAACATAATAACATGTAGATCCCTTCCTATTTTATAGTCTTGACAATATTTCAAATTTTGCAATGTATACAGTATTTTTTATAAAGTGATTATTTTCTAATGCTTCCTTGGACTTAATTCTTCAATGGTATTAAATGGCCTTCAGATCCCATGCCTGACATGCTTTCACACTTCTGCATCCTTTGCCTGGAATGCCCTTTCCTTTTTGTACCTCCTCATCTTAAGTTCAAGTACTTCTTCCACTTCCTTTCTAGATTCCTGTCCATCCAAGCAGCATCTTCAGTTGCCTCCTATGTGCCTTTGCTGCATATTAAATAAAACTTTATGGTAGCACTTACCACAGTGCACTGAAGTAACTTGCATAGTGAAATAATATTTTTGAAATGTTTCCTTGGACCACCTAGCCAATGGTCTTCCATGATGCCTTCCTCTCACCCTGTGGTTTTAACACTGTCTCATTGTGCATTGCTGGGAGGACAGTGTAAACAAGGTGGGTGGAGGTTATAGATCCCCTAATTCCTGCTTTATCGAGAAGAGTTTTGTTTTTATCTACTTTACAACTAGGTCTTCAAAGAAATAACCCACTGGATGACAGGCTCAATAGTTATAAGAAACTTGGACTCCACAGCTTAACCTAAAGAAGACTGGACAGATATAGAGTATGAGGCATGAAAGGGCATATTTACTAGGGACATATGGACAGGAATTTCCTTACAGATAGGTTGGTGGCTGATGTTCTGGTAAGGTAGATAATCACATATGGGGTCACAGGCTCTGAAAGTCCTTACCTCAACAATGATCATGAGTCATCTATTTGTGCAATAGTTTTCAGAGCCAGAAGGAATTATAAAATTATCTAATCTATCTTCTTTACTGTACAGGTGAAGAATGGATCCCTAGAGAATTAAGTGGATTGCTTAGGCTACCTGGTCACACCACAATTTCATGGTAGTCACAGGATTAGGATTTGGTTCTTTCGGACTCCTTGTCTGTAATCTTCCCACTACACTGACTTAGTCTACATGTAAGATCAGCCCTCTCTGTGATTCTCTGGAAAGTGGTTACCAGCTGAAGGATTCTAGTCATCATCACTCATGTTTCTGCTCTCTGATAGGGAAGAAAATTATTTTAGCACTAACCTCCAAAAAAAAAAATATGTCACAAGTTTGCATCTGACCCTTGTAAACATCAGGTGATTTGGGGACACTCAGTTACTTTCACAGCCTGGTTGGAGGATGTTGGTCCTCAACCTTAGCTCAGAGCTCTCCTTTTGATCATTGCTTAGCCTCCAGGCACTCAGCTAGGGGTCTGAGTTTGAAGTAATCCAGACTGAGCCCATCTGTGACCTCTCACCTTAACAGACAAACACATTCAGTATCACTACCTATGGCTTGAGCTTGTCTGCCTGTACCAGCAGTGACCTGGATGCTATGTCCACCACGACACCAAAAGGGAACCACTTTAGGAATGAAATGGCTCATGGAATTCTGCTTTCACACAGGCAGGCTCAATGTTTTCCAGTGAAATTGCCACTCTCAGATCTTTCCCATGCAGTGATCCTGCAAACCATCATTCAGGGGAAGAATAAATTGATTGTCACTTCCCAAAAATAATCAAAGCAAGCATTTTTTAGGAGTTGCATTTATCATCCCATAACATCTTTTGAGAAGTTAGGATCTTTCATGTCTTTTGCTTGTTAGTGTGCACACCCAGCCCACCGTGTTGCTGGGAAGTCCCCATATCAGCATCATTTCAAGAAATGCTAGAAAATGGTTAGAAACTAAGGTTGCCTGATTGCTTTATCATGTGAATCAGTGTCTCCTGCCTCTTTTTGGTAGAGAAAAATCAATCCCTCAACCCTTCATCACTCATGTCCAGGGTACCAAACATATTTCCTTGATTGGTTAATGTCCATCTAGGTCCTATCTTAAAAAGGATTCGGAGGTTCTGTTTGGGGACAGGGAAGGGGTGACATAATGGATTAATGATGTATGGCTTGGGGTATAGGAAACTAACCAGCAGGTTTCCTATATGGGTTTTATCCCCAACTTACGAAACCAATGAAACTATAGCTAGAGGAGGAGATAGAAGAAGGATGTAATCATTCTCTGGAGTCTCAAATTAGCCTTCTAGTCTCCCCTGGAGATAACACTGGCCTGGCAATCTAACACATACTTGGCCTTGTTTTATTCCATTCTGCCTCACTCCACACCCTCTGAATAACCCCATTCTCTTTTTGTAATCTATAGAATAACAAGGCCTGCATAGGTCTTAGACTCTAAACAGAATGGAAGCCACTTTATAATATACATTTCTCCTGAAGATAAACTTTAGAAGAGGGCATGTATTGAATGGAGCACTGGGTGTTATACGCAAACAAGGAATCTTGGAACACTACATCAAAAACTAATGATATAATGTATGGTGATTAACATAAAATAATAAAATAATTAAATTAAAAAAAAAGAAGAGATTCCAAAAGACATATGTCCTTAGTTCATACCTGGCATATCAAATTTGATTATGAGACAGATATAAAGGTCTTGAATAAACGTAAAATAGGGATAGACCCATGGGCCTTCTCTAGACCTACAACTTGATTGCCAAGAAGTTCAGAGTCAAATAGTTTATGGTAGACATTTCTCCCTCTCCTCCATGACCCATGCCAACCCTTCCCCAACCACCCCCAACCCTACCAGCCCAGTCAACCTCATCCATCCCAGTGGTTCTCAAAGAGAGGTTCCTAGACTAGCAACAACAGCATCATGTGGGAACTTGTTAGAAATGTAAATTCTCAATCTTAGTTACATACACTCTACCTACTTACTCTACTCATACTCTACTTACTCTCACTCTTACTGAATCAGAATCTCTGAAAGTAGGGCTCAGCAATCTGTTTTTAAGAAAACCAAGTGATTTTGATGCATGCCAAAGTTTGAGAACTAACAGCTTACAGTGCTGCCTAACAGAATTTTCTGTAATGATAGAAAGCATGTCCTATTTTGTACTGTACAATATCATAGCCACTGGCTACATGAGGCTATTGAGCACTTGGAATGTGCAAATAAGGAAATGAATTTTTAACTTTATTTATTTTTAATGAAATTAAATGTAAATAAGTATATGTGGCAAGTAGCTTCCAGACTAGACAACATAGCTCTAGGATAGTAGCATTTAAATATTTGGGGTTCTGAGAATTTTCTGAGAATCTTATGAAAATTACAAACCCTATCTCTAGAAAAAAATGCACATATTCCAATAAACAAAATTTGGTAAACAATTTCTGGAGGTCCAAGGGAGTTGCAGAGCATTCAAGAGAATCTATTAAGTATCCACCCTCAAAATTTCCAGCAGCAGAATCTACAATTTCTAGGTTGTAAACTGTAAAAGAATTTTCTATGTACATCATGTGGAACTTATTTTCTAGACCAATGAAAATACAGATTTATGTACAATGAGTTCCAAGAGAAATGTTCAAAATATTTCACTAAATTAACAAACCAATATTCCAGACCCAGAAATGGTTGTGATGCTAAACATTAGGAATCCCAGCAAAGTTAAACAAATATGTTAAAACTCTAATTATGCCTAAGATCATCTGTCCCCATCATAATATATTCCTCAATTGTTGTCAATAGTATGTATTACAAAATTTACCAGGTCAACAGGTTAGGAGGCCTAGTTCAGAACTGTCCATACTTCTTGGATAACTGGTAGGATGGAGGCCACCTTGTCATGGAAGACTATCCTCTTGTATAAAGAATTATTTGCATGTGAAAGGCAAATTTTGTCTCCTATCACTCTAATAGTTTCTGATGTACAAATGAGTGGTCCTGAACTGTACTCTATGTTCCAGTGTCCTAACCTTCAGTGTTCTTCTATGACAACAGAATCCCATCATCTTTGATGGCTCAGCTCAAATACCTCCTCCTCTGCCCAACAGTGAGATCTCTTATTTTCCAAAATCTTAGACCATGCATCCCCCAAAATTCCAGCACTTGTAACACTCACTTGAAATTTCATGTATTATAGTTTCATGTTCTCACAAGTTCCTACAAGGGAGGGGCTGTATCTTTTAACCTTTTTTAACCTGCACATTTTCTATCTCAATGCTCAAAGTAGGTTCATATAAATATGAGTGAAGAACCCAACTCAGATTCAACTTGTATTTGAGTGCCCACTATGGGGCAAATATTATGCTATTTCCCATGTATTCTTCCATTCACTCACCACAACAACCCTGAGAGGCAAATAGCATTAGATTCATTTTGAAGATAAAGGTATGAAGGCTCAGAGATATTGAACAAATTTTCTAATCCGGGTATGAAATTAAATTTAAGCATGGGCATTAGGGTTAAAACACCTGGGTTCAACTACAGCTGAGTGACACTGGGTGTGTTATTTATGTCAAATATGGATATGTCAAAATGATAATTCTTTCATTAAAAAAAAAATGCAGCTCTTAATTGTAACCTAACTCATGGGGAGGAAGTAAAATAATATTAATGTTTAGAGTGGTGTCCAGACCATGGCTTATAAATATCTTCAGTAAAAGTTATCAGGTTTCCTTGGAGAAACGGCTGACTCCAGGACTAGGGCAAGAAAATTATAAGATAATCCTGGAACAGAAAATAAGGACTAGCACAATAAATTACGGGAATACATTAAAAAAATATACAAGAGTCAAATATAAGGGTCTTCAATTGGGAAATCGTAATCCAATCAAAAGATAAATAGTGACAGCAATGAATTATAACCCATAGAATAAAATCAGGTTCTATTAAACCATAATGAAACAAATAAATAAATGTTGAAGAAATAATGGAAGTAGAAAATCGCCATTTGGCAAACACAACAATAATGACTACTGCAGGTAAGTACTACCAATAGAAGCTAAGATTGGTGATGAGAGACTATGATGGGTGACAGACATTGGGGAGGGTATGTGCTATGGTGAGCGCTGTGAATTGTGTAGGACTGGTGAATCACAGACCTGTACCTCTGAAACAAACAATACATTATATGTTACAAAAAAAAAAAAAGATCGTAGGAAGGGAAAAATGAAGGGGCGAAATCAGAGGGGGAGACGAACCATGAGAGACTACGGACTCTGAGAAACAAACTGAGGGTTCTAGAGGGGCGGGGGGTGGGTTAGCCTGGTGATGGGTATTAAAGAGGGCACGTATTGAATGGAGCACTGGGTGTTATATGCAAACAATGAATCATGGAACACTACATCCAAAACTAATGATGTAATGTATGGTGATTAACATAACATAATAAAAAAAAAAGAAATAGGATACCTACATGTTCTCAAAGTATCTTCCCACAAGATACTTATTAAATAAAAAGGCAAAGTCATAACTTTACTCTGGGCAAACCTGACAGACACTATCCAAACTAAGTTATCAAAGTTAGCATCATCAGAAATAGGGCAAATTGATATCATGTACCACCTGGTATAATAGACTGAGAAGGACACACTAAGCTATTCTGACCAAATATGGATTTCCTGAATTTACTCATAAAGAAATCCTAATATATCTAAACAAATCCAAATTGAGGAACATTCCATAAAATAAATGTCAGTCTTGAAAGACAAAGAATGAGGAACTATTTGAGATTAAAAGACACTAAGGAGACACAACAAGAAAATGTAGTGTGTGATTCTGAGTTGGATCCTATTTCACAAAAAGAATACTGGTGCAACAAAAGGAGAAATCTGATTACAGTCTTTATATGAGATAATAGCACTTTATCAATGTTTGATAATTGTACTGTCAGGTTATGTAAGGTGTTAACATTTGGGGAATCTGGGAAAATTCTTCGGACTAACTTTTCAACTTTTTGTGAGTTTCAAATTAATTGAAAACCAAAGGTTAAAAAATACATGGTTGTGATATCTAGCAAAACACTAACAATGTGGAAATCTAAATGTCCGTTAAATGATGAACAGATAAACAAAATGTAGTATATCTATGCAAAGGAACATAATTAGGCTACAAAAAAGGTTGACATACTGACATATGCTACAATATGGCTGAAATTTGAAAAATCATACTAAGTGAAAGAAGCCAGTCAGAAAAATCACACTCCATGAGTCCATTCATATGAAGTGTCCAGAACAGACAGATCTATAGAGATAGAAAGTAGATTATTAGTTGACAGGGACTGAGGGGTGTAGGGAAATGGGTAGTGACTGCTAATGGATATGGACGTTCTTTTGGGGGTGATAAAAATGTTCTAAAATTAGGTAATGGTGAGAGTTGTATAACTCTGTACTAAAAACAACTAAAGTGTTATACTTTAAATGGGAGAATTTTATCGTACGTGAATTGTACCTTAATAAAGCTGCTTTAAAAAAATAATAGTGCCCGGTACTATTATAAATGTTCAAAAGTAATAATAAATGGTCATAATACACACTCTAAAAAACGCACATGACAATAATGATGATGACAATGATCACTAGTACTATTACTGTCACCATTGTTGTTTTCTCCTCACTAGAGCTCATGCCTTTTCGGCATTAACTTGTAAGGCTTATAAATAAGCTAGAGGTAAAATGACTTAGTTCCTTGTTAACTGTCTTTTCCCATCTACTGGGAACCAAATGATCACTCTCTCCCCTGAGGAAAGACCAAGGGTTAAAGGAGAATCCATTTCAGTTGCAAGCACAGATGAAGATGCTAGAAAACAAGGACAAAATGTGACCCAGGGGGAAAATATCAATCTATTTATCTTTTATAGATTTCTTCTTATTTGTCTGTTTACTGAAAGACCAATTAAAACTATTTTTTTCACCTTTCAAAGGGTTACATTACTGCCATGAATCCTTGTTCAGCTCTCAATATATCAGGTAAGAAAAGCTCCAGGTGTGTTTGTTGCAGGTGTAAAAAAATGGACCAGGCTGACAAAATCTGAACTTTTTTTATAGAAAGAGATGGGGAAAACTCTAAAGGGCTTTGAACGGCAGGCAGGGGAAGCTTATAAAATATGTGGATGGCACCTGGTATAGGCCCACATTCTGTCCCTTGGTGCTTACAGACCACTTACTATCTCTGAATGTGGAAACAATGAAGCCACAGTGAACATCACCTTCTCTCAGGTCTCAGTCAAGCCTCAGAGAGCTGAGGACTGCCATTAATCCTGAGAAGCCTCCAAACATAGTATTTAGCTAGGATTTATGAGAGGCCTTTGAGGCTTGTTCACTGCTGGTCACAACCCCACGTCCTTGATTATTGTGAATGAAACAAAGCCAAAGAAAACAATGTTGATGGCTGAACACAGACAGAGCAAGCCCTGTGGTATCACAATCAAAACTCATAAACAATCATTCCAATTTGCAAGCCCATGAAGTAGGCTTATCTGAAATTAATAAATGCCCTCAGAGGTCTCCTCGAGAGGAAGGTCTGATATTCTGGGAGAGAATGGAAAGGGCAGAAGGCCAAAGGAATTGCTCTCTGAAGCTACATTCTTAACTAATTTGTTCCGAATATCCTCCGGTCATACATGTGAGAAATGACATCTGAGGGCAAGGGGCAACAGTTCAGAGATAAAACAAGTTGAAGATATTTAAAGCATTTGCCAAGGAAAAGTGCTCATCTGATAAAAATTTAGACAGGAAGGATGCCAAAAACTAGGAGACACACAACTGAGAGATGTGATGAGGTGATTCCTCCTCCAGCTGTCAGACTTGTCAGTGGCGTGGAGATGCCAGATTTTAACTCAAATGCAATGTCAGCCCAATAGCTGCCTCTATTTCCCTGCATGGTTTTCATTAAGAAAGCACTAAGACTTGGTTTCCACGATAAATATACTATCTGGGCCCAGTTCAAGATGTAAATTTGTCAGTTGGTCCGTCTCCTCTTCAAAAGTGAACTGAAGTAGGAGGAAGAGAATAAAATCTGACAATTTTACCATCACTACACTGGAACGGAACCAGCCGAGTATACTTGGGTTGGAATTGTGGGCATGTTAAAAGACAGGACATGAAGGGCAGGGTGGGTCTTGAATTGCCCTGAGGAAGGCAAAATTTTCCTTATTGGTCTTCAAGGGTCCCACTAGAAAACAATGGTATAAGGAGTGGCAACTCATCCATAATTTTGCAATGTCAAACCAAATCAGGATCTGTGTTATAATAAATACTAGCCACAAATATAGGTAAATATACTTGCAGTTTCAACCAAGATGGGATGACAGGGGCCAGACTTACCCCCCACAACCTGAAATAACTAAACACTGAACAAAATATACAAAAGAAAGAGTTTTTAGTCAATAGATGTATGGCAGCACAGGCTAGTGTGTCCTAAGGGAGTGAAAATAAAGGCAGTGATTTCTGGAATTGCCTCAGTTTACTGCCTGGAGAGAATTGTAGGTCACATTAAAGGCAAAGGGGACCCAAGTGGAGCAGAGTCCCTTTGAGTAGTGGAAGTGGAGCTAGGAGGAAAAGGCAGGTAAGGTGGCTAGAGTTCAAAGGGCAGACTAGTGAAGAGGAGAAAGCTTACACTAAAGAGCTCCAGAAAACTTCAGAGAACCTGCCTCAAGTCTTTAGCTGATCAAGGCATGTGTATAAGACAATTACTTGAGTCTGGGAAGAATACTACCTGAAACAAATAAAAGTATCTAAATTGGTAAGAAAGAAATAAAACAGAACTACCTGAAAGAAGAAAAAAAAAAAGGAACAATCCCTCAATATTACATTCATGTTCACCATCTAGAGTGGAAAATCTAGCAAATCATGGGATTTGGGGTAGAGTATCTAGAATGATCTAGGCTCAACAGTGGGGCAAAATTAGCCTAGATTAAGGCTGCTTTTGTCCCAACTAACAAAGATTAAAAGCAAGTCTTTAAAGGCAGTAAGCCAAAGAAAAACAAAACAAAACACATTCACATTGGAAAAGAAGAAATGAAAATGCCTATCTACACAGAAAACCCTAGGAAGTCTACCAAAGAACTCTTAGAATTAATAAATAAGTCCAATAAGGTGGAAGTATACATGATCAACACACAAAAATTGTATTTTCTATGTTGTGACAATGAACAAATGGAATACGAAATAAATAATTTAATACAATTTACAATTGTATTGAATTTAAAATTGCTCAGACAATATGAAATACACAGGTACAAATTTAGTATAATATTTATAGGATCTTTATGATAAAGATTATAAAATTTGGGGCAAAAGTAATTTTGAAAAGACCTAAACACTTGGAGAGGCATACCATATTCATGGATTGGAAGATTCATCACAGTAAAGATGTCAATTCTTCCTAAATTGATTTACAGATTTAATGCAATATCCATCAAAATCTCAACAAGTCTCTTTAGAGACAAAGACAACTTATTCTGATACTTATATTGAAATGTAAAGGAGCTAAAATTGCCAAAATAATTTGTTTTTAATAAAAGGGGGAGGACTCACTCTTCTCAATGTCAAGTTTTATTATATAAGCATAGTAATCAAGACAGTATGGTATTGAGGGAGAGAGATTGACCAATGGAACAGTATAGAGAACCTAGAAAACGCATAATTCTTAAGAGGAAAAATTGATATATTGGATTTCATCAAAATAAAGGGAAAGAAAGAAAAGTAAACTACTTTTATTTGCAGAAGACATGATCATCTATAAAGAAAATCACACAGAATGTACAAACAAATCTCTTGGAACTATAAAAAATGGGTTTATGTAGGTAGCAGGATTCAAGATCAATATACAAAAATCAATTGAATTTATGTATAAAAGCAACAATCAGAAATCGAAATTAAACAGTAGCATAGCACAAAGCAAATAAAAGGTATCTAAATTGGTAAGGAAGAAATAAAACAGTCACTATTTGCAGATGACATGATACTACATATAAAAAACCCTAAAGACTCCACCAAAACCTGATAGAGGTGATCAATAAATTCAGTGAAATTGTTGGATACAAAATTAATATACCAAAATCAGTTACATTTCTATACACTAAAAATGAAGCAGCAAAAAGAGAAATTAAGGAAAAAATTCCATTTACAATTGCACCAAAAAGAATAAAATATCTCGGAATAAATTTAGTGAAGGAGATAAAAGACCTAGAATCTGATAACCATAAGACATTGATGAAAGAAATTGAAGACAACAGAAATAGAAAGATATACTATGCTCAGAGATTGGGAGATGTTGTCAAAATGTCTATAACTACCCAAAGCAATCTAAAGATTCAATGCAATCCCTGTCAAAATACCAACAGCATTTTTCACAGAACCAGAACAAATAATCCTAAAATTTATATGGAACCACAAAAGATCCAGCAATCCTGAGAAAGGTAAACAAAGCTGGAGGTGTCACAATTCCAAATTTCAAGATATACTAGAAAGCTATAGTAATCAAACAGTATGCTACTGGCACAAAAATAGACACGTAGATCAATGGAATAGGATAAAAAGACTTATGTACAAGTTTGCTTTGAAAAGGTAGATTTGAAAACGTAGATTTTAATAAACCTACTTTAAAGGGTTATGGCATATAGAAAGAGCTCAACAAATGTTAGTTTTGTTAATTTCCCCACTTCTTTTTACATTTTTTTTATTTTATTATGTTAATCACCATACATTACATCATTAGTTTTTGATGTAGTGTTCCATGATTCATTGTTTGTGTATAACACCCAGTGATCCATTCAATACATGCCCTTTTTAATACCCATCACCAGGCTAACCCATAGCCCCACCGCCCTCCCCTCTAGAACCCTCAGTTTGTTTCTCAGAGTCCATAGTCTATCATGGTTCTTCTCCTCCTCTGATTTCCCCCCCTTCATTTTTCCCTTCCTACTATCTTCTTTTTTTTTTTTTTAACATATAATGTATTATTTGTTTCAGAGGTACAGGTCTGTGATTCACCAGTCTTACACAATTCACAGCACTCACCATACTATGGTGAGTGCTGTGAATTTTCCCCACTTCTTATTCCCACTAACAGATGGTAAATTCTTGCAAGATGTGTCTTATACCCACCCTACCTCAAACATAACAGACTCTCAAGAGCTGGATACAAACATGCCAGAGGGGTCCCAAATCTCCATATGCAAATCCAGCCTCATTCTATATGCTATACTTTACTTTGGCATTCTCCCATCTATTTGTGGTATCCTCCTCACATAAATCCAGTCCTTCCTCTGAGTTATCTTTAAATATACCCCTTCTTTATCTTCCAAGGAAGAATCCTTCATCTTCCAGGCACTTCCAAGTGCCCTCAATATTACCTCTAAAATATCTCTCCTATTTCCCCCATATTTTCTATGGCCTTGGCCTAACTTCAAGACCCTGATATCATTTGCTTACAATATTATCAGCATCTACTAATCTCTTTAACTTTGATGTCTCGCTGATCCACTACCACTTATAAGTAGTGTTTTAAATCTTCAGTATGCATAGGATGCATAGACGATACAAACCTAGAAATCAAGATTAAAGAGGCCAATGCTAAGGCCTAGAAATGTGCATGTAACATCTTTCACTGGGGGACTTGATGCAGCTGAACTATAAATCTTACTTTGATAATCATAATACCCCATGTTATTATTGCCTAAGGAAGAAAACATTCCATCTCGGCAAGCAAGCTGGTCTTTATTAAAATATCCAACTTCATTAGCTGTCCAAACAGAAGTAGTTAAAACTGTATCAAGGAACTCCTACAAACTAGAGAGTGTCAAAAGAATCTTCATTTCCCTCTCTCTTCTTCCTCCCAGCCTCCTTCCAAGGCCAGGGTCATTCATGGACCTGATCTGCCATGGCAGTCATGACAGTGGCAGCAGTATAATCACCTAGAACCTTGAGAGAAGATCTGTCTCCATAGCCAGAATTATTGGAGAAAGTAGTCTCTATTGTCCAAAGAGTGCAGAGGGAATGCCCATTTCTTTTTCCTTTCTCCCACTGCCTCTTTCCCCAAATAGTCCCAGTCACATAGAATGAGTGACAGTGCAAGTAACCTGATTTTCTAGCCAATGGAATGAGGAAATGGGGTTTCTGGGAATCATAAGGTGTGGGGAAACATAAGAAAAAAGAGAGCTGCATAAGGGAATCCCCTAAATCTGTGTATAAGTTGCAAAATCAACCTTGAGCTGTGTATGTGCAGAACAAACAAAGAAACAAACAAACAAAAACAAGCCAAACACAGTAAGGTTTTAAAAATAATTATGATATAAATGGCGCAAGTCCTGGACAAACCCTGGACGATGCATATACTGGGCAGCCTCAGAGAGCACAGTAAAGGCTATGAAAACTTAACTGACCTTGGGACCACCACCACAGAAAGTAGGACAGAACCTTGCAGTGTGAACCTAAGTGAACAGACCTGCTTAAAAAAATAAATAAATAAACATAGTCCAGAGAATTTAAACAGGAAACACATATGGTCCTCTCAATTGATGCAGAAAAAGCATTTGACAAAATGCAGCATCCTTTCCTGATTAAAACTCTTCAGAGTATAGGGATAGAGGGAACATTCCTCAAGTTCATAAAGTCCATCTATGAAAAACTCACAGCGAGTATCATCCTCAATGGGGAAAAGCTGAGAGCCCTTCCCTTAAGATTAGGAACACATCAAGGATGCCTACTCTCACCACTATTGTTCAACATAGTACTAGAAGTCTTAGCAACAGCAATCAGACAAGAAAAAGAAATAAAAGTATTCAAATTGGCAAAGAAGAAGTCAAACTCTCTTTTTGCAGACGACATGATACTTTATGTGGAAAACCCAAAAGACTCCACCCCCAAATTACTAGAACTCATACAGCAATTCAGTAATGTGGCAGGATACAAAATCAATGCACAGAAATTAGTTGCTTTCTTATACACTAACAACGCAACTGTAGAAAGAGAAATTAGAGAAACAATTCCATTTACAATAGCACCAAAACCATAAGATACCTTGGAATAAACCTAACCAAAGAAGTAAAGAATCTATACTCTAGGAACTACAGAACACTCATGAAAGAAACTGAAGAAGACAGAAAAAGATGGAAAAATATTCCATGCTCATGGATCGGAAGAACAAACATTGTTAAAATATCTATGCTACCCAGAGCAATCTATACCTTCAATGCCATCCTGATCAAAATTCCAATGACATTTTTCAAAGCGCTGGAACAAACAATCCTAAAATTTGTATGGAATCAGAAAAGACCCCGAATCGCCAAGGGAATGTTGAAAAAGAAAAACAAAGCTGGGGGGCATCACGTTGCCCAATTTCAAGCTCTATTACAAAGCTGTGATCACCAAGATGGCATGGTACTGGCAAAAAAAACAGACATATAGACCATTGGAACAGAATAGAGACCCCAGATATGGACCCTCAACTCTATGGTCAAATAATCTTTGACAAAGCAGGAAAAAACATGCAATGGAAAAAAGACAGTCTCTTCAATAAATGGTGCTGGGAAAATTGGACAGCCACATGCAGAAGAATGAAACTCGACCATTCTCTAACACCATTCACAAAGATAAACTCAAAGTGGATGAAAGACCTCAGTGTGAGGCAGGAATCCATCAAAATCCTAGAGGAGAACATAGGCAGTAACCTCTTTGACATCGCCCACAGCAACTTCTTTCAAGATACATCTCCAAAAGCTAGTGAAACAAAAGCAAAAATGAACTTTTGGGACTTTATCAAGATAAAAACCTTCTGCACAGCAAAGGAAACAGTCAATAAAACAAAGAGGCAACCCACAGAATGGGAGAAGATATTTGCAAATGACACTACAGATAAAGGGCTGGTATCCAAGATCTATAAAGAACTTCTCAAACTCAACACCCAAAAAACAAATAATCAAGTCAAAGAGTGGGCAGAAGATATGAAAAGATACTTCTCTGAAGAAGACATACAAATGGTTAACAGACACAAGAAAAAGTGTTCATCATCATTAGCCATCAGGGAAATTCAAATCAAAACCACATTGAGATACCACCTTACACCAGTTAGAATGGCAAAAATGGACAGGGAAAGAAACAACAAATGTTGGAGAGATTGTGGAGAAAGTGCAACCCTCTTACACTGTTGGTGGGAATGCAAGTTGGTACAGCCACTTTGGAAAACAGTGTCGAGGTTCCTCAAAAATTTAAAAAATAGAACTACCCTATGACTCAGGAATTGCACTCCTGGGTATTTACCCCAAAGACACAGATGTAATGAAAAGAAGGGCCATATGCATCCCCCATGTTCATCGCAGCAATGTCCGCAATAGCCAAACTGTGGAAAGAGCCGAGATGCCCTTCAACAGATGAATGGATAAAGAAGATATGGTCCATATATACAACGGAATATTACTCAGCCATCAGAAATGGGATGAATACCCAACTTTCACATCAACATGGATAGGACTGGAAGAGATTACGCTAAGTGAAATAAGTCAAGCAGAGAAAGTCAATTATCATATGGTTTCACTTATTTGTGGAACATAAGGAATAGCAGGGAGGACATTAGGAGAAGGAAGGGAAAAATGGCGGGAGGAAATTGGAGGGAGAGACGAACCATGAGAGACTATGGACTCTGAGAAACAAACAGGGTTTTAGAGGGGAGGGGGTGGGGGGATGGGTTAGCCCAGTGATGGGTATTAAGGAGGGCACGTACTGCATGGAGCACTGGGTGTTATACAAAAACAATGGATCGTGAATCACCACATCAAAAACTAATGATGTATTGTATGGTGACTAACATAACATAATAAAATTAAAAAAAAATATGAGGGTAAACCAAATAAACACAACAACATGGCAAAAAAATAAAAAATAAACAGGAAACACAGTTTCATGTACATAATATTAAAAATACCACCTCTGGTTCCAAACAAGATGGAATCAGCACACTTCACCCTTTCTTCCATAGTTGTAACTAAAAACCCTGGAGTAAAACCTAATAAAGAACCTATGAGAAGATTCTGAAAGGAGATCACAGCAGAAGGGAGTGAGGATCTCAGTACTCAAAGGATAGCATAGTGGTGAGCTCCCTGTTTTATATTTTTTTGTTGTTTTTTTCTGTTTTTGCCTCCTATATATACCAACCTGGGAGCTATAGCAGCCCCAAAACTTCCAATAGATGCAGACATTAAAAGCACCTATTGAAAAAAAAGGTTAAGAATTATAATGGATTTCTTGGCAGAAATCATACAAGCAAGAAGAGAATAGAATATATTTAAAATAGATTTCTACATTTAGTGAAAGATGAGGGAGAAAAACTTTCTTAGGCAAACAAATGTGAGATAACTTATTGCCAGTAACCCTAAGCTGTGAGAAATGTTAAGAATGTTCTTCCATGACAAAGAAAATTATACATGTCATAAATTCAGACCTATAAGAAGACAGGAAGAGTTCAGGCGAATAAATAAAGGTAAAATATTATTTATTCTTAATTGATCTGAAAGGTGACTGCTTCTTTAAAATAATAATAGTAACACCATATTAGGTGATTATAGCATATGGACAAGTGAAATAAATGAAAACAATATCATAGGGGATAAGTAAGAGTAATTATGAATATCCCATTATAAAATACCCACACTATCCATATTCTGTACTGGTCAGACATGAAAATAGACTTATAGACCTATGAAATAGAATTGAGAGCCCAGAACTAAACCCCTGCATATATGGTCAACTAATATTTCTTAAGGAAGCCAAAAATACTCAATTGGGAAAGGATAGTCTCCTCAATAAGTGGTGTTGAGAAACTTGGATACCCATTTGTAGAATAATGAAATTGGACCCCTGCCTTACACCACTTACAAAAATTAACTTGAAATGAATTAAAGACTTAAATGTAAGATTTGAAACCATAGAACTAGAAGAAAACAAAAGGAAAAAGGTCCTTGACATAGGTCTTAATGTTTTGATATGACACCCAGGCATAAGCAACAAAGAGAAAAATAAATAAGTGGGACTATATTAAGCTAAAAAGCCTCTGCACAACAAAAGAATGAATTAACAAAATGAAAAGGCAACCCTATGAAATGGCAGAAAATGCTTGCAAATCCTATATCTGAAAGGGGTTAATATCTAATATATATAAGGAATTCATATAAACCAATAACAAAAAATAATCAGTTTAAAACTGGGAAAGGGAATCAAATAGACATTTTTCCATAGACATACAAATGGCCAATGAATATATGAAAAGGTGTTCAATATCACTACTCATCAGGGAAATGCAAATTATAAGCACAATGAAATATCACCCCACACCTGTTAGAATGGCAATCATCAAAAAGACAAGCGATAACAAACATTGGTGAAGATAGGGAGAAAAGGATATATTCATGCAATGCTGGTGGGAAATATAGATTGGTTACAGCCATTATGGAAAATAGCTTGAAGGTTCCTTAAAAAATTAAAAATGGAACTGCCATATGATCAACAATCCCATTTCTGGATAAATATATAAAGGAAACAAAAATCACTATGTTGAAGAGATATCTGCACCCCATGTTCCCTAGAGCATTATTTACAATAACCAAGACTTGGAAACAATCTAAGTGTCTACTGAAAAATGAATGGATCAAGAAAATGTAATAGACATACACACACACACTGAAATATTATTCAGCCATAACAAAGAAGGAAATCCTACCATTTGCAACAACATGGATGGAACTTGAGGGCATTATGCTGAGTGAAATAAGTCAGACAGAGAAAGACAAACACTGTATGATCTCACTTATGTGTGAAATCTAAACAAACAAAACAAACCTAGTAGTAACAGAACAAATTGGTATTTGCCAGCAGTAGTAGAGGTGGGATGCAAAATGAGTGAAGGTGGTCAAAAGGTAGAAACTTCCCGTTATAAGATAAACAAGTCCTGGGAATGTCATGTACAGCACAGTGACTACAGTTAAAAATACTGTATTGTATATTTTGAAGTTGCTAAGAGATTAGATCTTAACAGTTCTAATCACAAGAAAAAAAATGTAACCATATGAGGTGATGGATGTTAACTAAACTTATTGTGGTAATCATTTCACAATATATTCATATATCAAGTCATTTTGTTATATATCTTATACTAATATAATGTTATATGTCAATTATATCTCAACAAACTGGGAGGAGTAAAAGCCCCAGTCTTCACCTCTGTCATAAATCTGCTAAGTTAACTCATCAGAGGAATCAGGCAAAGAACGGTCATTTCAGGTCCTTTGCTGAAGTTTAGGAAGGAATCCCTAAGGCTGACCTTATCAGGGTTGTCTTGGAATCAAACACAGGGTCGGAGAATTATCCTGTAGAGTTAAAAAAAAAAAAAAAGTATATAATGGAATAAAGAAAACACCAACAAGTTTTGACTCTCTAGTTTAATTATCAATAGAGTTGCAGAAAGAAGGTGGGTATCAAGAAGATATCAAAAAGATATCAAGTCTTCATGATCCACATTAATTTATTAAACTGCCCAGCTTTACACCTTGATGGATCCCCAAAGTAGAGACCAATAAGCTACAAATAAGGATTTCTCAAATCTAAGTGCTCCAGAAATATAAATTAGAACATTTCCCCTCACCTTTCTAAATGCTTCATTTTCAATTTCATCCCTCTTATTTCAACCATTGAGTCACTGCCCCAGTGATAGAATTTCTTGTTCCTCCCAACACATGAATTGTTTGTACCTTGTCCTTTGAACTTGTCAAGAAAGTATTTATTGCTGGTTTCTACTATGTAAGTTGGAAGTCCTCTTCAAAGAGGACAACTCTATGTTGTATTAAAGAAACCTTAAAAGCTTATAATTTACACATACTGAACATCCACAGGCTGTCTAAATCTCATACAAGTTATTTCTATTTAAAAAGAAATATGTCGAACTATCAAACTGGTTGTTTTACTTCATGTAGACAAAGCTGATCAAAGAGAGATAAGGTAATATGTGAAAAGACTGGTAACCTAAAATTTACTTTAATTCACAAATTATATTTCTGTCTTTGTCATTAGCATCATGTACTGATTATGTGAACATAGGTTAAGATAGTAAACATATCTAGGTCTCGATTAAAACATGTGTAAAATGTGTAGGCTGGCACAGGAGTCCTTTAAGATTTCTTCCAGCTCTTGGGGTGCCTGAGTGGCTCAGTGAGTTAAGTGACCCACTCTTGATTTTGGCTCAGATCATGATCTCAGGGTCATGAGATCAAGCCCCATGTCAGGGTCGGTGCTCAGCATGGAGTCTGCTTGCCCCTCTCCCTCTGCTCCTCTCCCCGCTCATTCACAAATAAAATCTTAAAAAAAAATTTCTTCCAACTCTAACATTCTATGACTCTAGAAATAATGGAATATTTCACTTTCCAATTCAGTATTTTTGTCTCATATAGAGTATTAAATACCCAATATGGGTATATAATAAATCTTGGTGCAATATGAAAATAACACCACCATATGGTTTTATAATAGAATAAGTGTACAGCAGTATCATATATCAGTAGATTCCAACACTAATTCTTCTAATAAGACCTATTATATTTGAGAAAAAAGTCAATGAAGGAAAGAGCTACCTATGGATTTCAGATTTTATCTAATAGCTGTTGAGAAATCAAAGGGAAGATACCCTTTTCTTCTAATCTTTCTCTGTTAACTTCCCTGAGATTCAGCTTCCTCATGTGTAAAGTTAGGAAAATCATAATCAACCGAAAAGACTGATGGGAAAATGAGATGAAACAATGTAAGTAAAGTGATTAGCTTAGAATATTATATTTCATCAGAAATTCTCTGGGAATCATAATTATTTTTGCCACAGAGTCTACTGAGTTGGAAATTTCTTAAAGAATCTAGAAATAACACAAGTTGAGGGTATATTCATTGAAATCTCAGCAGGCCAGTTAGAGGAAGAGAAGCAGGGCTAAGGCAAATATGGTTCATATAGGGTGTATTATCTGTCTCAGGAACAAAATAAGGGACAAAACCCCCAAAATGTCTTGGACTTCTACACTCTTTTGTTAAGTACATGAAATAAAACAATTCTCTTGAAGAACAGGAACCATTCTTGAAGGTTTCAGATTAGTTTCTACTAGGCTAGTTAAAAATTACAGTACTTCAAAGTTCAACCTTTCCTTAGCAATCAGTGTTTCTCATCAGGACACTGTAGACAGGACACCGTTCATTCCTGTACACTGCAGGATGCCGAAGAAGCCCCAGCCCATTCCTAATATCTGTCGTATCAAAAATGGTTACATAATTTGTAGCACCCAGTGCATAATGAAAATGCATGACTCCTTCCTTGTTCAACACTTAAGAATTTCAAGATGGTAACAGCAGAGAATTAAACCAAGCATTGGGTCTTCTGATCATGAAGTCCATAAAGCTGGCCCTTGTGGGAAGAGCCTTCTTGGTTACTGTAACCCCTAACTAACCTCCTCTGCCTACCTTACATTGCCAAGTGCCTCCTTTAAGTACTTTTAGGTCCAAGATATTGTAGATAATGAAACTAAGACCCACAAATATGCAAATTGTCTAAAGTCATATTGGCAGAAAAACACGAATACAGGAATGGATCCATGTTTTCCAACTTCATAATTTTTTAATAAAGGGTTCACAGAGATATAATAAACATAGCCTAAAATTCACTATTTTAAAGTGTATATTCAAGCTTTTTTTTGTATATTCACAGAGTTATGTAGCAATTACAATTTAAGAACTTTTTTTTAAAGATTTTTTATTTATTTTTTAACAGAGAGAGAGAGAGACAGCGAGAGAGCAAACACAAGCAGGGAGCGTGGGAGAGGGAGAAGCAGGCTTCCCGCCGAGCAGGGAGCCCGATGTGGGACTCGATCCCAGGACCCTGGGATCATGACCTGAGCCGAAGGCAGACGCTTAAGGACTGAGGCACCCAGGCGCCCTTAAGAACATTTTCATCAACCCCAAAAAACTCTTATGGCCATTAGTAATCATTCCTCATTCTTCCCCCTAACTTTCTCAACCCTATGCAACCACTAATCTTTCCATCTCTCTATATTTACCTTATACTAAATGTGGTCTTTTGTAACTGGGTTCTTTCACTTAGCATAATGTTTTCAAGATTCATCCAGGTTGTAGCACACATCAGTACTTTATTTCTTTTAATTACCAAACATTCCACTGTATGGATATTATATTTCATTTATCAATCCTTCAATTGGTAGAATTTGAATTTTTCCACTTATTTGAGCTATTATGAATAATGATGCTATAAACATTCATTCACAAGATTTTTGGGGGGTGGACCTATGTTTTCAGTTCTCCTGAGTATACATTTAGGAGTAGAATTGCTATGTCATATGGTAACTATATGCTTAATCTTTTGAGGAACTACCAGATTGCCTTCCAAAGGAGCCTTACCATTTTATATGCCCAGCACCACATCCTTGTCTACATTTGTTATTGTCTATCTTTTTTTATTATAGCCATTCTAGAGGGTATGAAGTAGTATCTCTGAGGTTTTGATTTGCATTACTCAGATGACTAACAATGTTGAGTATTTGGTTGTATGTTTATTGATTGCTTGTATATCATTTTTGAACAGACATCTATTCAAATCCCTTGCCCATTTTTTAAATGGGATAATTGCCTTTTTATTATTGAGTTGTGTTCTTTATATATTTGGAATACAATTCCTTCACAGATATATGATTTGAAAAATCTTCTCCCATTTTATAGTTATCTTTTCACATGTTCACATGGTATTCTTTGAGGAATACAAATTTTTATTTTTGAGAAAATCCAATATAGCTATTTTTCTCTTTTGTACCTTGTGATTTTTGTGTCATATCTAAGAAACCACTGCCTAACCCAAGGTTACAAATATTTACATCTATGTTTTCTTCTAAGAATTCTATACTCTTAGGTCTAATATTAACTCTTTTGAGTTTATCTTGGTAGAAGTCCAATTTCATTCTATTTCATGTGACCACCCAATACCCCAGCACCATTTATTGAAATGACTATTATTTCCCCATTGAATTGTCTTGGCATCCTCATCAAAAATCAGTTAACTGTAAATCTGATCGTTTATTTACAAACTTTTTTTCTATTCCATTGATCTGTATGTCTATCCTTATGCCAGTGCCATGCAACCTTGATGATTGAAGGTTTGTGTAAGTTTTGAAATTGGAAAGAAAGTCAATTTCATTGAATCTGTAAGATTAATTTGGGAGAGTAATGCCATCCTCATGTTCATGCTATTATGATTGTTTACTTAATTTTACTTTCAGATTGTTCACTGCATGTATATAGAAATATAATTGATTTTCCTATATTGCTCTTATATCCTGTTTTTTAAAGTCAGTTAAGAGAATAAGGGAGAAGAAATATGCATTTATATTATCTTTTATTATTTTATAATTATCTTTGCTGGTGTTCTTTGTTTTTTAATGTGTTTTTGAATTAATGTCTGGGCCTTGCTTTCAGCCTGAAGAATTTCACTTAGTATTTTTTATAGTGCATGTCTGTTAGCAATGAAACATCTGTTTTTGAATGGGAATGTTTTTATTTCATCTTCATAGCTGTAAGAGAGTTTGGCTAGATATAAGATTCTTGTCTGACAACTATTTTCTTTCAGCACTTTGAATATGTCATCCTACTGGTTTTTGGCCTCCATTTCTTCTTTTTCTTTTTAAGATTTTATTTATTTTTTTGACAGATGGCCTCCATTATTTTTTTTTAAGATTTTATCTATTTATTCATGAGAGACAGAGAGAGAGAGAGAGAGAGAGAGAGAGGCAGAGGGAGAAGCAAGCTCCCAAGGAGCAGGGAGCCTGATGCAGGACTTGATCCCAGGACCCTGGGATCATGACCTGAGACAAAGGCAGACATTTAACCATCTGAGCCACCCAGGCGCCTGGCCTCCATTATTTCTGATGAGAAGTCAGTTGTTAATCCCTGCCCATGAAGGGGGGAAGAAGAAATGAGGGGTTAAGGGCGGAGCAAGATGGCAGAGGAGTAGGAGACCTGGATTTCATCTGGTCGCAGGTATTCAGCTGAATAGGGATCAAACCATTCTGAACACCTACGAACTCAACAGGAGATCGAAGAGAAGAATAGTAACAACTCTCTGAACAGAAAAGCGACAACCTTCTGGAAGGTAGGATGTGCGAAGTGAATCCGAGGCGATATTCGGAACTTTTAGAAGTTGGCTCCGAGAGGGACGTCGCTCCAGTGGCTACGAGGGGGGTGGAACCCTCCTGGGACAGTTTGGTCTCAGGACCCTCAGGGTCACAGAAAAACTGGGGGTGCCTGACTGCAGCAGAGCTCCCAGGTATCGGAGCGCGGAAGCCGGCTGCAGAGACGGA
>NW_027397093.1:9439528-9640580 GCF_003265705.2 Callorhinus ursinus
AGCCCAGGGCCAGATGGCTTCCCAGGGGAATTCTATCAGACATTTCAAGAAGAATTAATACCTATTCTCCTGAAACTGTTCCAAAAAATAGAAATGGAAGGAAAACTTCCAAACTCATTTTATGAGGCCACCATTACCTTGATCCCCAAACCAGACAAAGACCCCACCAAAAAGGAGAATTACAGACCAATATCCTTGATGAACATGGATGCAAAAATTCTCACCAATATAATAGCCAATAGGATCCAGCAGTACATTAAAAGGACTATTCACCATGACCAAGTGGGGTTTATCCCTGGGCTGCAAGGTTGGTTCAACATCCACAAATCAATCAACGTGATACATTAACAAAAGAAAGAACAAGAATCATATGATCCTCTCAATAGATGCAGAAAAAGCATTTGACAAAGTACAGCATCCTTTCTTGATCAAAACTCTTCAGAGTATAGGGATAGAGGGTACATACCTCAATATCATAAAAGCCATCTATGAAAAACCTACAGCGAATATCATTCTCAATGGGGAAAAGCTGAGAGCCTGTCCCCTAAGGTCAGGAACGCGGCAGGGATGTCCACTCTCACCACTGCTATTCAACATAGTATTAGAAGTCCTAGCCACAGCAATCAGACAACAAAAAGAAATCAAAGGCATCCAAATCGGCAAAGAGGAAGTCAAACTCTCACCTTTGCAGATGATATGATACTGTATGTGGAAAATCCAAAAGACTCCACCCCAAAACTGCTAGAACTCCTACAGGAATTCAGTCAAGTAGCAGGATATAAAATCAATGCACAGAAATCAGTGGCATTCCTATACACCAACCACAGGACAGAAGAGAGACAAATCAAGGAGTCGATCCCATTTACAATTGCACCCAAAACCATAAGATACTAGGAATAAATTTAACCAAAGAGGCAAAGGATCTGTACTCAAAAAACTATAAAATACTCATGAACGAAATTGAAGAAGACACAAAGAAATGGAAAAACGTTCCATTCTCAGGGATTGGAAGAACAAACATTTTGAAGATGTCAATGCTACCTAGAGCAATCTACACATTCAATGCAATCCCCATCAAAATACCATTCACCTTTTTCAAAGAAATGGAACAAATAATCCTAAAATTTGTATGGAACCAGAAGAGACCCCGAATAGCCAGAGGAATACTGAAAAAGAAAAGCAAAGCCGGCGGCATCACAATTCCAGACTTCCAGCTCTATTACAAAGCTGTTATCATCAAGACAGTAGGGTACTGGCAGAAAAACAGACACATCGATCAATGGAACAGAATAGAGAGCCCGGAAATGGACCCTCAACTCTACGGTCAACTCATCTTTGACAAAGCAGGAAAGAATGTCCAATGGAAAAAAGACAGTCTCTTCAACAAATTGTGCTGGGAAAATTGGACAGCCACATGCAGAAGAATGAAACTGGACCATTTCCTTACACCACACACAAAAATAGACTCCAAATGGTTGAAAGACCTAAACGTGAGACAGGAGTCCATCAAAATCCTAAAGGAGAACACAGGTAGCAACGTCTTCGACCTCAGCCGCAGCAACTTCTTCCTAGAAACATCGCCAAAGGCACGGGAAGCAAGGGTAAAAATGACTATTGGGATTTCATCAAGAGAAAAAGCTTTTGCACAGCAAAAGAAACAGTCCACAAAACCAAAAGACAACCGACAGAATGGGAGAAAATATATGCAAATGACATCTCAGATAAAGGGCTAGTATCCAAAATCTATAAAGAACTTATCAAACTCAACACCCAAAAAACAAATGATCCAATCAAGAAATGGGCAGAAGACATGAACAGACATTTTTCCAAAGAAGGCATCCAAACGGCCAACGGACACATGAAAAAGTGTTCAACATCGCTCGGCATCAGGGAAATCCAAATCAAAACCTCAATGACATACCACCTCACACCAGTCAGAATGGCTAAAATTAACAAGTCAGGAAATGACAGATGTTGGCGGGGATGTGGAGAAAGGGGAACCCTCCTACACTGTTGGTGGGAATGCAAGCTGGTGCAACCCCTCTGGAAAACAGTGTGGAGGTTCCTCAAACAGTTGAAAATAGAGCTACCATACGATCCAGCAATTGCACTACTGGGTATTTACCGCAAAGATACAAATGTAGGGATCCGAAGGGGTACGTGCACCCAATGTTTATAGCAGCAATGTCCACAATAGCCAAACTGTGGAAAGAGCCAAGATGTCCATCGACAGATGAATGGATAAAGAAGATGTGGTATATATACACAATGGAATATTATGCAGCCTTAAAAAGGGATGAGATCTTGCCATTTGCAATGATGTGGACGGAACTGGAGGGTGTTATGCTGAGTGAAATAAGTCAATCAGAGAAAGACATGTATCATATGACCTCACTGATGTGAGGAATTCTTAATCTCTGGAAACAAACTGAGTGTTGCTGGAGTGGTGGGGGTTAGGAAGGATGGGGTGGCTGTGTGACAGACATTGGGGAGGGTATGTGCTATGCTGAGCGCTGTGATTTGTGCAAGACTGTTGAATCACAGATCTGTACTTCAGAAACAAATAATGCAACATATGTTAAGAAAAAAGGAAAAGAAGAAGATAGCAGGAGGGGAAGAATGAAGGGGAGTAAGTCAGAGGGGGAGACAAACCATGAGAGACGATGGACTCTGAAAAACAAACTGAGGGTTCTAGAGGGAGGGGGGTGGGGGGATGGGTTAGCCTGGTGATGGGTATTAAAGAGGGCACATTCTGCGTGGAGCACTGGGTGTTATGCACCACAATGAATCATGGAACCCTACATCAGAAACTAATGATGTAATGTATGGTGATTAACATAACAATAAAAAATTAGAAAAAAAAGAAATGAGGGGTTATTGCTTATGGTTAAAGATTTTCTTCTTGGGAGGATGAACAGGTTTTCAACATAGATAGTGGTGGTGGTTGTACAATAATGTAAATGGAATTAGTGCCACTGAATTGTATATGGGCATGGATAGCTTTTGAGGTTAGTCATTAAGGATTGTTGTAAAACCAAGAGAGTTGTCAGCTGTCTCTTTCCCATGGTTCTCTCTAGGAAATGAGGAAATGTACTGGCCTCTTGTTTACCTTTTTTCTCTCATAGTTATTAGCCTCTTCATAATTGCTTAATATCAAAATCTCCACTGTTTATGCAAGTGCCATTAACCTTAAACTTCCCCACATTCTGTTTCACACATAGTCAGTTCCTTTGGAAAAAATTTCAGGACTTTCTTTTCTTATGTACTGCCTCTCTCCCTGGAAAAAAAGTCCTAAGCCACTGTTCCTGGTGCTAGAAAGAAAATGGTAGGCTCTGGTCTTCTCAGCTTGCCTCTCCCAGTGTGGAACCTCCACTCTACAATTAAACTGGAGCCAGAGTGATCAAGGGCCTGTATTCTCAGTTTGCTTCACTTGGGGGAGAGCCTCACTTTCTGAGCATGGGTTGGGTAGAGAAAGAAGTCCCCCAAATTATGCACACACCAGGAATTTAACTCTACAACTTGGAGCTGAAGAGAATAAAAGAAAATGCTGGCAGCCTGCCTTTCTTGGTAAGATACCTGATCCCTCAATTGGTTGCTGAAGGGAAAGGGAGACCCATCTTGGCCACACCTGCCCAAGGTGGAGCTTCATCAAACCAAGCTAGGGAGGGGAGAGGGGAAAGGGATTCACATGGTTCAAGGGCCATAGAATCTCATTGATCCTTTTGAGTTTTAGTGGCCTTTTTTACATAAATGTTTCTTTATTTGCTGTATTTCCCTAAGATAATATCTGGAGACATTAAATGGTTGTTTTTGTTTTGTTTTTTTTCCCATAATCTTCACCAGTTACACTCGTTTCACTGGGGAGCAGATCACAGAGCTCTCCACACTGCATTTCTAGAAGTTGATCTCTCCCCCTCTTTCCTTTTTTGTTTTTTTTTTTAAACCATCCCTCCTCCCACTGTTTTGACATCTTGAGATTTCACTGATGAGCAAAGAAAATTTGTTACGGGGGCTCTCGTCCTGTCTTCTGGATACATTTCAGAGTTAGGTGACCCTTCTGTGTTTTTCTCATGTTCTATGAGAAGAAGTTTAACTTTAAAATCCCTCCAGTTTTTCTAAACATATGCCTTTCTTAAAGGATAACTATAGCTGGAGCTATATACCTGAAAGTGATTAAAAAGTAGTAAACGCAACTAACCTACCTAATTACAAACTCCCTCCTGAATCATCCCTCATGTGAAAAAGATTTTCTTTGTGGTAACTTTATCCTTCCTGATCTATGCAAGGTTCAGAACTCTCTCTGAGACTGTTCAGAAAGATCTCTGGCTACTCTACTTAAAAGCACACAATGGTTTAAATAAAACAGAAATATCCTCCAACATTCCCCTTAAAGGGTCAGCAATTATTAATGAAGAGCAAGCCTCAAAACTTGCTAGCCAGTGATTAAAAGACATTTGCTCTGGAACAGTCTCACTGTCTCAAATAAAAGAGATGAAGAAGGAAATTAAACTCTTGAAGAAATAAATTTTGACTGAAGTGAGAAATCACACTAAGAAGCTAATTTAAGGGAGATGAAATTAATTTTGGTGACATTTATTCTATTTAGCAAAAATGGTGACAAAACATATAGTGGCTCTGTTAGCCAGAGATAAGAGGCGAGTAATTTAAGGCTGGGCACAGCTACAGTCTACAGCGATTTAATCCTGCTGCTACACATCCCTTGTGACCTATCATTAAAGGTTTAAAGTAAAACTGACAATTATTATTAGCTAGTAATTGGATTTTGGAGATTCAGTATAAAGTTAGGATAATTTAAATGACTGTTGACATTGGAAAGATTATGTAAACGCTCTGAATCAGCTGAATTTATCAATTTATTTAGTCTTATAAAACTGAGCATACCCCAACACCAGGAAACCAGCATAGGGGGTAGTGACTTTCTCAGAATTGTCCTCAGGGAAACAGCAAAGACTTGGACTCAGGTTTTCTGAAGGTAGCACCTAAACTTGCACACCAAGTCTCTGACAGGAAGGTGGGCTTCAAGTATCTGGCTCAGAACCATCCAGATTTTTCTTCCACAGAGAACAAAGCACGTCATACCTCAGATAATCAGGGCATCCCAGGAGAAAAATAAAATCATCACAGGCCAATATTTTATGATATGGATTTTTAATTACAAAGGCTAAAATTCAGAAACTGAAGATGGAATCAAAAACACAACCATCATTATAGATTTAGAGCAATGTCCCCTGGCCATTGTAATTCCTACAAGGTTACACTTCATAAATACAGATACAAACCCTGCCTGCTCCTTTGTCCAAACATAGCACCAAGTAAAATTGAATTATTTAGGGAAATGCCTTACAAAAGTAGTTCTGCTAAGAATGCAAGTGCATTAAAATCAGTAACAACATGGTGTCTCTACCAACTAAGGCAAATGCTACTATTAGTATTCCCCTCACTTTTAAATGCTTTCTTAAAGGGAAAGTTTTCTTTTACTCTGAAATAATTATATCCCCATGCTTATTGCTCACATTCATTGGATACTACTTAAACCCTCTTCTGGGTTTTAGGATAGTATGTTTCAGGACAGTTATATTCCAGAACAGAAAGAACCATGCATATTACATGTTTTCTATAGCTTAGAAAAAGTAATTTTTACAAATATTCATATTTTGGGACTTCAAAAAATTTATCCTAAGGGATTATTTAAGGATATGTCCTTAGATTTAGCAGGTTGAACTATTGTTTATAAGAGCAACCAAATTTTAGAAGATATAATAGGTAAGAATAGGAAGTTGGTTAAGTAAATTATGGTATATCCCTATGATGGAATACATTATACAGCCATTAGAATTCATGCTCTAGAAGAGTATGGACATTGGAGATGTTTTTCATATGTTGCTAAATAATAAAGACAAGGTCATAGAGCAAGATATGACTTTTTAAAAGAAGCTGAAGGAATTTATACTGATTAAGTTATTGTTTCTCAGCCCAAATCTATCCTTCAGTATGACCTATAATGCTGGGGCTGTGAACTGCAGATTACATTTTTGCTTTACCAGGGGACACTTGATAGGTTTTACCCATGAAGGATACTAAAGCAAGATTGGCAGGCTGAAGGAGGGGGAAAGGACATATTCCTTCCACTTTTTCCCATGCTCCCAAATACCATTCTCATTGTGCCCCCATCACAGATGCCAGCACCAGCCACGAGCACGAGAAATGCTCCTCAGAGGTCTGGATCCCAGTTCCGCAAGGCCCTGCATCCAAACTTCCAGGTTCTTTTTCTTCTCTTTCTTTTATTCCTCTAGCTCTAAGGGTAGGGTAGCTGCTTCTTGCAGTTACTGTCTCTGTTGTTTCAATGTTCCCTCCTTGCCTTTCTAGCCCCCCAGTACTTGTGTGCTGTGGACTGAATTGTACACTACCCCATTGATATGTTAAAGTCCTAACCCTCAGGAACTAGAATATGACTGTGTTTAGAGACAGAACCTCTAAGGAGGTAATTAAGGTACAATTAGGTCATATGGGTAGGCCCTCATTCAGTATGACTGGTCTCCTAATAAGACAAGATCAGGACACAAACACAGAGCTAGAGGTGACCACGTAAGCACACAACAAGTAGGCAGCCATCAACAAGCCAAAGAGAAAGGCCTCAGAAGAAACCAACCCTGCTGGCATCTTTGATCTTGGACTTCTAGCCTCCAGAATGGTGAGAAAACAAATGTCTATTGTTTAAGTGATCCTATCTGTGGTATTTGTTAAAGCAGCTCTAGCAAACTGTTACACTGTTTAACCAATCCCTATCTTAAATGCTCTCTATCAAAAGAGTTGGCATGCCAGTGCTCAGAAGTGGTCCTAGGAAATAGACACTCCAAGGTGGGAATCCCAGGTTGTTTTGGACATAGCTTATCTCCATTATAAACAGTTACATCAAATTAATCAAATTATCATGTGGTAGACTGTAACTACTGCACCAAGTGTCTTAGGTGAACAAATGGCTGATGCACATACCCATCATTAAGGCAGCAATGACAGCTGCAAGAACTGCACTAAAGTACTTCCAGAAAGAAAATTATACACTCAGGTCTTAAAATATCTGCTCAGGTCACAAGGGAACCAGAAAGCCTCTATAGCAGCCCTTTATGAATATTTTATTTGGGGAGGCTCAAACATTCCTGGTGATCTCAGAGTCTTGGTATCATAGGACTGGTGTCATAAGAGTTGACCATTTGAGTATTTGAGACCACAGAAGTACAATGGAGACAGACAATGTCCATTACTCAGCAGGCAGAACTGCCAACCACATTCAAAAATCAAAAATAGAAAGTCAGAGGCAATCAGGAAAAGATGTTCATCTGTAATGTTTGTGTTCTGGGTCTCTTAGCTCAAGGTCACCAAGATGACAAAGGCTTTTGTTTTTGTTTTTTTCCCTGTGTATCTCTCTGAGAAATGGTAATACCAGATAATAAGTATTTGCACGCTACAAATATATCAACTAATTAGTGTGACAGTGGGAACAGTCTAGCACTGAATGACAGGCCATCAAGCATTCTTCTCTGCCAAAATATAGCTTTATCACAATCCTGTCATCTTCTCATTTTTGACCTTGAGGAACAGTTCTATGGGGATGGCTTCTGTACTGCTGTCTGATTCTTCTGTATGTCCACATGTCCACAAAGCCATGTTGAAACTGGAAGAAGAGCAATTCCATGTCTTGGATCTTTTTGTCTTTCTGTACCACATGTTGTCCAAGAGATGAATACATAAGCATGTATGTGTATATGGCCACACACAGATTCACACCTCATTACCCACTATGGTAATGAAGATATGAGGGAAACATGTATAATGGAAACCCATGGGTCATTTGGAAGCCTCATTTTATTTCAGATTTCTAACTCAATAACTGTTTCAGACAGGGCTGCTTTCACTGCCCGACAGATGAGCTGGAACAGTGAGAAGTTGCAGTTGAAAAGACCACCAGGTATATAAGCACAAATCAATGATTCTTGATTAAGTTTCCACTGGATACATTCTGTCACTGGAGTTCACCCAACCTCCCCTCATCATCTCATCGGTGAACCCCTGTCCTCCCTGGAGTGCTTTTCTTATGTCTTCTGCTGTTGGGGGCATAGTGACTGGGGACCAAGCCACTCCAATCTCTCACCACATGTCCAATCACACTCACGCTTGCAGGTCCCAACACACCAGGCTCTCTTATCTCTGTATCATCCTAATGCCAGGCTCTCTTCCTTTAATACCCTTCCCTGCCACCATCACCTACAGCCAATTCCTCTTTCTCCTTTAGGACTCAGAATAGATATAATTTCTTCCAGGAAGCTATCATTACTTTTCCTCCATTCTTCTCCCAAGTCCAACGTATTTCCCTCAGGTGTAACTTATGCACATCTCCATCATAGCCCTTATACATAAATGGACTCATCATCTGTTTGCATACCTATTACTTTCTAGCACACTATGAAATGCTTGAGCACAGGAAATTTTGATATTTGTCTTGTAGCCCCCACTCTTAGGAGAGTACAGGCATACCATGCTTAATAAATGTTTAAGAACTTTATGCTAGGAGACCCAAGGTACGTTTTCCAAGAGCCTCGAGAGACTGAGAGAGAAAAAAAGGGTCCATGTAGCTTCTTTGCAGAAGCAGAAAAATGGCCTTAAATTATTTTGTGTCTTCTCTTCCCCATAAAGGAAAGCAACCCTTCTACCTACTTCGTCAAAATATAAAGATGATTTATACCAGCTCAGAAAGTTGCCAAACCAGAATTACTCAGAATAACAGTTCCCAAATAATAAAAATTCACTTCATCATTCAGAGCACTTATTGTGCACCTGCTGTGTGCCAGGCATTGGAAGATACAGCTGTGTACAAGTTAGGTAAAAGTCCAGCTCTGGCAGAGGTCACAGTCTAGTTGGGAAGATATATAATAAATAAGTAGGCAAACATATAAACATGATGACTATAGTTGGTGGCAAAGACTATGAAGAAAATTAAGTAGTGATGTAGTAGAAAGTGGGTGGGGTCAATATGCAGCTGTCCTTTCTTCTCAGGGTATAGTTCTGCTCCTTTGAAGCTCTTCCCTCCCCTCTGACATCCAGCAATTCCCTTTATGGGGTCTCTTAGGCTCATTCACTCGTCCATTCTAATACTCTAAAGCTCACAGTGAAAGCAGTGTTGCTTTGCCCTGGAAGAAGTAAATTACAAAGCTGACCTGTCATCATACTGAATCCTGTTACCAATCCACCTGCTGGTGGAGGGGCGTCTATCTCCTCTGCTCTGGGCAGCTGGGGCCCCACAAGATCCTGGTGGTAACCAAAGCACCCCATAAACTTCAGCAGCAGGAAGAGGCCCTTTCAGAATGATAGCCTTGCCTTTTGATTTACTATCATTTCCCTTTCCTGCATTTCCAATAAAACCCATAGGTCCCACTCACATCTCATTTCACTGATGTTGGCTGTTTTCCCCTGGGGGCAGCATCCAGCCCACAGTTACAGTATTTCAGTTGTGCTCCAAGGATTTCTGGCCCCGATAGCTCCAGGGCTCTTCCATGAGCCTGCTTTGGATACAGAGATGTGCTGACCAAACAAGGGCACTGGGAGAGAGGAGGTCCACTCCTCATCCATGAGCCTTCCTTAGGTTGTAGTTAGGCAAGTTGCAGCCAGGCTGACAGAGGGGCCCAGTGGACTGGTAACAAATCAATCTTAAGAGACCTGTAAGGGGTCCTGAGGTAATAACTTGCCAGCTTTATGCATTGTGGCTCTGTGTTGGGTGGAAGGAATGAGGCACTTGTAGGATTATTGAGTGCAGCATTTGCACAGGGGAACAGTGGGAAGTGATTCAGCAGCCACACAGGTGTTTTCTTTAATTATGCACTATCGGGAATAGGGCTGAGCTCAACAACTCCCGCTGTTCCCTGTGTGTTTTCCCAGTTGTCCAAGGCAGGATGCACTGAGTAACTGGAGAGGGCTGTTATCTGGCTGAAGTCCTTTCTGGTGGCCCAGAATCAGGGCCTCTGCTCACTTGTACTCCTGAAACCTAGCCTGCCTTAGACGCCAAGTCTAGGTAGAGGAATGTCCATTCCACTTAAGCAGAGATGGTGCAGGATGCCAGGATGTCCTTGGGAGAATCTTAACTTCTAGTAATTGGAGGTGACACAGCTAGGACATCATACCTGCTAGACCCAAAGCAGCTTGAAGTGAAATAGGACTCTGGAAAAGTTGCCAAAGAGGAGGTAGGTAAGGAGAAAGATACCACTGGCCATTGAGGCTCTGGACCTTTTTTGCTGGTATCCTTTTACTACCCACTCCTATCAACTGGAAGAACGGGACTTATTGTACTCTTTTTTTTTTCCTTCATATGGAAAAACTGAAGTGTAGATGCAACTAAAATAATATCAAGTCAGGTCTCCTGATTCTCACTGCAGTTCTTAGAGGCTCCTCTTTCTTGTGGGACTTTAACGTGCTTATGAATCACGTGGGATGGGGGCGCCTGTGTGGCTCAGTCGCTTGACTGCCTTTGGCTCAGGTCATGATCCCAGGGTCCTAAGATCGAGCCCCGCATCGGGCTCCCTGCTCAGCAGGGAAGCCTATTTCTCTCTCTCCCTCTGCCTGCCACTCCCCCTACTTGTGCTCTCTCCCTCTTTCTCTCTCTGTCAAATAAATAAATAAGGGGTGCCTGGGTGGCTCAGTTGTTAAGCGTCTGCCTTCAGCTCAGGTCATAATCTTAGGGTCCTGGGATTGAGCCCCACATTGGGCTCTCTGATCAACGGGAAGCCTGCTTCTCCCTCTCCCACTCCCTCTGCTTGTGTTTCCTCTCTTGCTGTGTCTCTCTCTGTCAAATAAATAAATCTTTAAAATAAATAAATAAATAAATAAATAAATAAATAAATAAATAAATAAAATCTTTAAAAAAAAAAAGAATCACTTGGGACTCCTGAAAAAAAAATGCAGATTCTGGTTCAGGAGGCCTAGGGCAGTAGGTATTCTTATAAGAGTCCAGAAACCCTGTGTGAACCATACTTTGAGTAGTGTGAAAGCTCTCAATAGACAGCACTTCTCAGAGCCGGGGCTTCCCTTCATAGCTTGATGAGGATTCTTGGGTCTCCTGGTTCACCATCTTGCTCTCCTTTCAGGGACTTATTCACACCTATGCAAACTTGTTGCTTTTTTAAGCAACAGTTCTAGAATTAAGGCATGCCTATCTATAGGGAAGAACATTTGCTGCAAAGTAGTAATTATGATACCAGGCTCTTTATTTCATATGAATCATTCTGGAAACAAAATAATAAAGACACTAACAGGTTGGTGTGGAAATCTCAGTGCTCACAGCCTGCTTCCTGACTAAGAAATAAGATATGTGAATGCAGAAATGATGTTTCTGTAGAGTTTAGTGGCAGTGAAGTTCAGCAAGGTCTACTGTCCATATTAATAATGGGTTTACAAGATATTTTCTATTCCCCAGGCTCTTGGTTCATGATGGAATGGCCTAAATACTTCCAAAACACACACTGGGATGATGGGATGAAGCTCAAATGCGCGCTAACCTCTGCTTGCTGCTCTACACAATCCATGAGCATCTCAACTATCTTTCTAGGAAAAGGTATGTTTGCTATGATATCTATAAACAAAAGGCCTACTGTACCCTTCGTGTTTTGTATTATGCTTAGAAGTGATTTAAGCACAAACTCATTTAATTTTCTGAAGAATGTGAAGACGTTCTTAATCCTATTTTATAAGGGAATAAATGGAAACTTGAAATGTTTCAATAATATCCCCCAGATCAAATAAGTAAAAATATCAGAGCTCAGATGTGAATACAGGCTTTATGACTGTGAATACAGTACTCTCTGCAGTTGCTTTCTTTAAAAGTAAACATTAAAAATGTGCCCTCCCCAATGGAAGGAAAGAGAAGGGGAAGAAGGTAACTCTGCAATGCATTTATGAGTCTCCAAGTAGAGGGAAGGACTTCCCATTTGATTTTGGAGAATGGAGAGACCAAGAGTGTTGGTGATACCTCCAACTCTTCCATCTATCCTCCCATATTTGCTTGGTTAACACCATTCAAATTACACTTCCATGTGTCCACCCTTTGTCAGGTGTCTTGGGAGATTCAAGAAGAGTAGAAGATAGTTCCTACCATCGAGACTTTAACTGTCTAGATGGAAAAAAGACCAGATCTCAGGAAACATCCAAAGAAATTCATCATGGAAGATAATCTACCTCTACAGTCTGCATTCATGAGCAAGGAATGTGGACAACATGGATCTCAATCTTAATGACACAATGGAATTATAAGAATTTATGAAAGTACTAATGTCACAGAGATTCTGACTTCATTGATAAAGGGAAAATATCCTCAACTGTGTTTTGGACTAGCAGCATTAGCAATGACTTTTGGAAAAACCCATTTTTAAGTCCTGGACCTACTGACTCAGAAACTCTGGGTGTGGAGCCCAGGGATGTGTGTTTTAATATACCCTCTAGGTGATTCTGATGCAGCTCAAGTTCTCTAAGCACTGACAGAGGGTACAGCTTGGACATTGCTGCATTTTTTTTAAAGCTCTCCAGATGATTCTACTGTGCAGCAGGGGCAACTACTGATGTAGAAAACAACAAAGACCAGTCTCTGAGAGAAGATCCACGTCACAGACAAGTAGTTAAGTAAGGGACAAATGATGGAGGACTTTGAATGTCAGACAAAGACTCTACTCCGCAAATTAGATATGATGTGTCTGTCTTCCCCTTGCTCCCCTCCCCCCCAAAAAACCATAAGTTCCCTGGTGGTAAAGATCATAACTCCTAATTCCTGTGTCCCATTCTGTGCTCACTACACAGTGGGAACTCAGTGCACATCAGTCACTAGCAATTACTGATCATTCAGGGAGGGAACAATTGTGAGCTAAGCCTTTGGAAAAAGCCCAGGAAAATGACAGGCTAGCCAAAGGGAAGAAAACTCGGGTGAAGAGAAGAAGCACCTGAGTAACAGACACACATACCTGGTGCTCACCTGAAAGGGAACAGCATTGGCAGAAGCATTAACAGCAATCGTGTCTTCTCCTGATTCCTACCCTCACTCAACCACACATTCTGCAGTGACACCAAAGCACGTAAAGAATTTATTAAACAGCATGAAATCCATTTAACGCTTCTCTGGAAGCACTAATTAGGTTTTGTATTTTGGGGCAGAGCAATAGAGAACAGAGGGCAAAATCCTGGGCTTATTAACATTCCATGTTTCCCTTTTGCATTTCTCCGTGAAGTATTGAACCTCAACCCCATTATCAGCCCCATGTAATGGAGGAAGTTCTCTTAGGGATGACAGGGGAAAGTATTTTAAATCTGGAGTCAAAAATAATAAACACTGACACCAGGCTATCACTCTGTGGGGCTTTACCCCCAGTCCACACAGTTCCCCATTTCCATTAATCAACATCTCTAGGAACATTACAGTTCCTTTGGAAAATCCAAAGTGCCTGGCAAGGCGGTTTTGATTTCCAGCCAGCCCTTATTTGGTGTTGTATGAGGAGGATCTGTTAAGCTTCATGCAATTAGCAGGCAGAGATGAGCTCTGAGCAGGGGATATTTTTTAGTTCGCTGAATCATACAAATCTGAATCTATTTACCAAAAGGAATAAGAAACGTGCATCTGGCTAGGCTCTTGTAGGGGCCTGAGAAAACCTTCACATTATACTGACTTCTTATTGCTATTCTGTCTTGACACTTGGGATTCACAATCAGAAGAGGGGAAGATGCAAAGTTTCCATCTGGGCTAGTAGGCTTAGCAGGCTGAGGAAAGTGGCCTAGCTGGTGTCTGCGCCAAATTATATTAATACATTTTGAAAGTTTCATAAAGTGCCTACTAACAACCTCCTCTTAAACAACAACAACAACAAACCCAAAATGAATCTGTAATCAAAGAAGTTTCACAATCGGGATTTATGTGTTCCCCCCAAGCAGCTGGGTCCCCAGTATGAGTGATTCAATAGTGCAGTGGTCTGAGGGGTCTTCTAAACTGTGTCTGATATTACTCCTGTCCAAGAGACAGAGCTCAAGGTTCCCCATACCCCATCTATCTCCACGTCTGACTGCCAGGAAATAAAAATGTCATGTCGGTTTTATTCCACATTCACAGCAGTTATAATGGCCACATCAATCGACACACAGAATTTGACAAAATTATCAATAACCTTGTCTGTGCATAAACTATCAATATGCTGTTTTTATTCATCCAAACGTTCACATGAAACTAAAAAATAACAGCACATTCTTCTATGATTGATTAGTATTAAAATAAAAACAGTATTAAATATCCAATACAGGCTGGTGTAGGTTCAGAGATTTATTGCGATGTCAAGATAGAACATAAAATTCAACAATCCACCCTTGTCTTAAAGAGTAGGGTGGCTCCTCGCCCTGGGTCCTCTGATTGCATATATACACATAACAGTGGGGCCAATCTTTTTTTAAATTAAACAGCCATTTTTTTGGAAAGCACTAGGAGTGTGAAAGAAAATAAGCTATGACCCAAGTGAAATGGCCCAGAAAATGATGCATCTCTCTCTGGGTTGTTAGAGAAGTTCCGGGTGAGGGGAGAGTTCTTCCATGTCCCTTACTATGACATGTGGCTGACACAGTACATCACATGCTCACATGCTTACCTGGCATGCTGGGTCTATAATATTTATCTTTATCATTACAGCAAACAATTACTAAATAATTACAGCCATTTCTTATTATTTAAGGTAGTTACTTTCTGTAAAGTTGCTGCAAATACTGAATTAGCAATATGCCAAGCCATTGCTCTTAGGGAAAATATAGGGTTGGGTTCCTGAAAGCCTCGGGTCACAAGATGTTTACCAACCAATCAGTATATAACCTTGTTTTATGTGTGATGTGTTTAAAGGAAAGCTGTTTAAGATACGTTATTGGTTCATTAACATTGAACTCACAACCAAGAGTGCTTTAGTTGATGCCTGAACAAAGCTTATCAAACACATGTATTTCCTCCAATAGGCACGTCACAGACTTCTTAAAGTAGGAACACTACACAGCACTTCCACACTAAAGTTGGAGGCAATTTTAAACCTCAAAATACCAACCAAAACACAAAAATGTGAAAAGCATAGCCCTCCATAGACTGTGAAAAGGACATTTGTTTATAGTATGAAAGCTGAAACAGGAAGGCAGAACGTGACCTTATTTGACCTCAGCTGGGAACACGTGTGTGGGGCAATTCAAGTTTTTTGTTGTTCTGAGCATGTCAGTGAATGACCATGAAAGCATGCTACGAGTATTGATTTGGGGGTTACAAACAAATTTTAGTGAGTAGGTGAATTTGCAAATATGGAATCACTTGTACTACTGAGGATCAATTGAACCTGACTTGTCAGCCTCAGCTGACACAGAGAAAAGAAACTGAAAAAGGATTAAACTTTGAAATGTCAACACCAAACCCTGAATGCTCCCTCCCAGGGGGAGATCAACATCAAGTACTGTCTTAGTCTGTAGTGAAGAGAAGCCTGCAAGAAGGCTAAGGACGGGGTCATGATGGTTCCTGGAGACAATGAAATGTGACTGACTAGCCCCAGACATCCAGGAAACTGCAGAAAATGTTCAAGGTCTGTGTGATGGCTAAGAACACAATTTAAAAAACAACTCAACTTCATTATCTTCAACTTAACTTTTGTGTCCCTCAATAAATTAAAGGCAGGGATCAAAACAGAAACAGTTTCACCCAAAATCCACTTTTGCAGGATTAATATTTCAGACAACTAAAAAATCAAAAAGAAGGGAAGAAGGAGGTGAAGAGCTAGAAAAAAAGTCTCTTAACAATGGGAAGTTAGAAAAATAGATTGGATACACCAGATCACTGCTTTTTAATGTTTCAACATCTCAAATTACCATCTAAAATGCTGCTTTTTTGGTATGAGTACAACTTTCTCAAAAGGCCTTCTGCTTGGTCTTCACTGCACAAAGAAACTGAGTACTTCTTTCAAGTAGCTACCTTATTAAAATAGAAGAACATCCTCACCTCAAAGCAACTCTCCTCTCAAAAGGGTGTAGACATTTTACTTAGCCATTGGCGTAAACTAATATATCTTTTCAGTGGACATCTGAGTAGCTGGCTCTGGTGCTACATCATGTGTCCTCCATGATTGCTTTCACAGCAGTAGGGAAGCTCCAGTGCAGGGACTGACCTCCCCTTCCTCTGAGAAGCTGGCATATACTGAGCATGCTCTTTGGTCTCCATGACAAAACTTTAGAGTGAAGCAGCATGCTGAGATATGCTCTCTTACAAAATATATTTAGTGGTTTAAGTAAAACTAGTGGGGAAATTGCCCTCAACACATTCCACTGTAGAAGTGTGATCCATGCCAAAACCATACGGCTGGGATTGAACCTGGCTATTGTCCTCTGTGTAAAATGGCATCAGGAACAACATGGTGACTGGATGGCTATTTCTGGGTAGGGATGCTGCACAAGGGTGTGGTCTCTGAGAAACACTCATACCCTTTCTTGACCCCTTCAACTTCTATCTGAAGGAGAAAGAGGAGGAATGTTAGTATGATTGGCCAGGTTAAAAAATCTTTTCTTCAGTATGGTGCATGCAGCAGGAGTCACTGGACCATGCAAGTTAATGTGGTCCTTCTAGATTCCTTTCTACCATACTCTTCTGCATAGCCACCGTAACAAGATACATCACTTGGGACACTTCCTCCCACTCTTCAGGGGCTTTCTTTTCTCCCATGTATCTATCTATATAAGATGGTTCCAAAAGATATGCCTGCCTGCTCATTCCCCACGTACTCATGCCACACAATGGATTACATACTCACATTCTTGTGCTTTCATCTGTGGCTATGTGGTGTATGAGGCCTTTTCTCACAGCACAGTGGTAAGAATTACAATCTGATTTTGAATTTGGAGTGGATATAGAGAGATGAGACCTTTCTGGCCTCCTTTTGTTCTAGCATAGACCTTTAAGTTGGCCTACAATGACTAAGATAAAGAAGTCTTCTGTGGAATCCATACTAACCCATATTACTATTTTTATTGGGGCATGTCCCTAAAGTCCCTGGCTAATAATAAAGTCTTATCCCATCATTTTTCAGTCTCTGTGCATACATTTAACTTGGCATTTTGTAGGAAGCAGTGACTAGCAGACTCTGGGATTCACCTATTATGGTCCTGGGGTTAAACAGCATTTTAGGACCATCAGAATTTCATAGCAATCCAACATCACCAATATATCTTCTGTTTTTCACTTATAACTAAGGGATTTTCACACCGGATGAGAAGCTAATGTCCTTTGACACCATCACTTACCTCAGTTCTACAATGTTCACCAATTCTGATGGCCACAGATGTGTCCAAGGTCAGCAAGCAGTTTTAGGTTCTAGGAGACCAACTTTTGTATGAACAAAATCACTCTCTCTTGCAGACTTCATCTAAAATTGATTTTGATATAGGGCACCTGGGTGACCCAGTTGGTTAAGTGTCTGGGTCTTGGTTTCGCCTCAGGTCATGATCTCAGGGTCCTGGGATTGAGCTGCGTGTGGAGCTCTGTGCTCAGTGGGTTGTCTGCTTGAGATTCTCTCTCTCCCTCTCCCTCTGCCCCTCCCCCTTGTACTCTCTCTCTCTCTCTCTGTGTCTCTCAAATAAATAAATAAATCTTAAAAAAATAAAATAAAATAAAAAATGATTTTGATGGGAAGCTGGGCAACATGACCTCTACTGGCCTTTCCAACCCTGGCATTGTAGGATGAGGAAATCATAGTCCAAGCTAAAACTGTTCACTCCTCATGGCTGCTCTCCCAAACCACAAAGAAAAAAGAGGGCAGAAATACAACTTGGCCTCAGCTATACCAGATCCCCGCCCTGGACTCTCCATGAAGGAGAAACACATGTGAAAACTCCACCCAAATTGTCCTTCTCTCAACATCTCGACCCCTCTTCCTGTGGCTGTGAAACATCAGAATTTGTTCTTCTCAGCATCTGAGATCTCTGCAAAGCCAGGAGATTACAAATAGCCCTGGAAGTTTCCACAAAAGTCTACTCCCTCACTGGGCACAGTGAGGAAATCCACACATCTGGCCCAGGGAAAAGAAATGGAAAATACAAATGAAAGAGAAGCCAAAGTCATGGGAGATGAGAACAGTTTGCCTCTCACTGAGTGAATGCAGACCAAAATCACCCTAAAGTCTCACTGGGTCATTTTTTTCTTTCTGCTTAAAGAAACACATGGGTTTTTAAAAATGATTATTCACTATTTCTAGTTTTCAGTTTGTTTGCCTAATTTAGGATGGCCAGGTTGGGACAAACAATAATGCAGCCTCAGAGTGACCAAAATCTATCTTTTGTGGGATCTGTGTTAAACAACAGGAAAATACATTAAAGACACTGCTTTTTTAACAATGGAAAGCAACATAATGAATGGCTCTTGTAGACAATTTTGTCATTCAGTAGGCCAATGGAGATCAGATTCCTTTTTTTTTTTAAGATTATTTATTTATTTATTTATTTGACAGAGAGAGACACAGCAAGAGAGGGAACACAAGCAAGGGGAGTGAGAGAGGGAGAAGCAGACTCCCCGCTGAGCAGGGAGCCTGATGCGGGGCTCGATCCCAGGACCCTGGGATCATGACCTGAGCCGAAGGCAGATGCTTAACGACTGAGCCACCAGGCACCCCTAGATCAGATTCCTAATACAATAACACAACCACCAATCTTTTGTATATCTTTCTCCTCCATTTGACACCTGATTCATCCTAAAAATTGTTATATACACCAAATCAAAGCATTCAAAATGGATATTATGGATTTAGCTTCATACTAAATGTCACTGGTAGCCCCTGAATATGGTTTCAAAATAACTTATTAACGAAACAGTTGTTGTGTAAGCCAATAATAGTAGAATATAAATAGGAAGATGTGATTTTCAATTCAGACTATAACTAATTGCCTGTGTGACTTTAAGAAGTCCCTGCACCTTTGTGAAACTTCATTACATTTTTTATTTTTAAAACGAGTTTTGAGGATAAAATATTAAGTATTATACAAATGTGGAATGTGTGTTACTTTTTCCCCATACAATACTATATTTTTATCTTTGACTCACTTATACTAAATGCTCTGAATGTCAGTTGTGAACACTAGGGCCCTTAATCAGCCAGTTGGGTTCTAATTTACTAAAGGAATTTCTGGAATCTGTGTACCCAACTGTTGAGCTATAGTCAAAATCCATGTTATCTTCTATTTAAAACATAAATTTTTTAGTTTCTACAGGAAAAAATTTACAAATGCATAAATTTATGTTTTAAACCTAGTATAAAACATGCTGTTGTGGTTATCAGTTTGTCCATCCTGTATGATTTATTCATAAACAGTGTAAGACTAGATAATCCATAACATGGCAAACAAATGTGCCCTGGTTTTGTTCAAATCATTCCTCTAAGCAGATGCTTATCATAGCTACAAAGTAAAACAGATGTTCCACTGTTGAAAATCTTCGGAATATATGTTAGGAGAAGACTGTGTATGTTGTGAAAGCCACAATAGAGTGGAGGGCTTGGAGCTCTCTTTGAATTCATATATACTTTAGCCATGAGACTTCACTAAACATATAAAAGAAACTCTTTAGTTGATAACTAAAGAGACAAGTCTTGACTATTTCATGTCAGCATGACCAAATCTGATGTGGCAGAGTCCCAACAAATCTATGTATATAAAGGGCAGCTGATTTAGCCTGATTGAAAGATTCAACGTGTCCAACTGACTGATCAGTCCTGCAAAAACATTATGGGTTTCTGACCAGTGGGGAAGTCTGGTCACTGATGATGACTATCTTTTAACTGTTTTTTAGAAACATTCCTCCCCTACTCCAGATACCTTTAAATGTGTATAATATAATATTACTTATCATTAATATTAATATCATTAATATCTACACTTACCATCTTATTCAGGGACCACCATAAGCCAGGTACTTTAAGGAACATGAGATTCAAATATATGAAAGTGCAAACCCTGCTCACACAAAGCACACTGTTGAGTAGAGAAGTTACATGGCATAATAGAAATACTCCCATATTAGCAATTGGGAATCCTAAGATATAACCCATAAGAGTGCCTAAAACTTAGAGGTTACTTGATAAATATTTGTTTATTCAGTGAATGAAAGAAAATATAAATAAATGAATTAATTAATGAATGGGTGAATGGGTGAAACAAAACATGAAACCTTTGTTGCTAACTCATCAAATTATGTTTCTTACCTGTTTAAATGCCCCTCTCCCTGGGAATTCTAATAAAATTTTAATTAAATACAAACTCCTGCTCTCATTTAAAAAAAAAAATGTTTTCTTTTCTGGACCCTGCATCTCTCTCCATTCTGGTCTCACACGATTTTTCTGCTGGCCTACTACACTCCAGCTATACTGGCTTTATTTTAGATCCTCTACTTAACACCTCTGCACCAGCTCTCCTGCCTTTTATGCTCTCTGATCTCATCTTTATGTGCCTGACATGTTTTGTCATTCAGTGCTCATCTTACATTTCACATCATCTGTCTACTAAAGGAGTTGGAGTAGACAATTTCTAACTTGATAGTATTTCAGTGACTTTCAAACATTTTGGGGGCAGCAGAAACAGGTAGGTGATCACCTCTCTTGTTTAAAAAAGAGTTAAGTGATCTGGGGCCCATATGGCCTCCATAACCCCTCTACAAGAGGATGGCCTTGAGGTCCTCACCCAGAACCTCAGGGTTTCTTACCATTTATTATATTCTGCACCCAAACTGAATGTTACTCCAGACTTATATATATTTGAAGAAGTGGAATAGGCAAACTAGTTGGCTTAAGCTATGTCATACGATACCACCCACTCTATCACCACTTTGATGATACATCTGATAAGTGACTTCGAGCTGGTTAGGGCTAGAATCCTCATTTGTATTTCCAATCTCTCCAATTTCCCTCTCTATAACCATTCATATTATATCCTGTCAATCAAGCAATGAAGAAAATAGGGGTGGATTCTGGAGATAGATTATCCCTCTGCAGAAAAGCTTTATAGTGGGTAAGGAAAGAGTACTAGGAGAAGCATCTACTGATTAACATAGTCTGCATGTGGCACTGTTCAAAGAAAAACTGAAAAGTCTATCTGACAGTCTAGATTATTCAGAATATTCAGTATATAAAACTCAATTCAGAAGATTCATACAGAGGAATGCTTCCTCCTCAACATGCCAGATTAAGGGACATGACTTCAAACTTCAAGATTAAGCTTCTATTAAATTAGAGGGACAGAAGCAAAGAACAATCCACAAAGCCTGCCTGTTGGTACTAGGCTAGAACTAGCCCTCTTCAAAGAGGAGTATATAGAAACACATATATACATCTGCCATTATGGAGTCTGTAAAAAAAAGACAACAATAACACTTAGGAAAGGAAATCTTTCCTACTGATCTGGGTAAAGATGACATACTTGAAAGTTGATTTCTACATGAGACAGAAAAAAGATTTAAAACACATCTATTTGCTATCCAAAAATATAGAAAAAAAAACATTCACTCAGTTAAAAAGGATCAGATTGTCAAAAAACAGCTTGTTCTCAAATGAACAAAGAGATGATGAGGAAGCTGGCTGAATTAAGAAAGTAGCTAAAGAAACCCAAAACACAGTGGTAAAATGATAATCCATATTGGAGGAAATAAAACAGGAGTGACACCATAAAACATTAAATGATAATGTAGAAAAAAATTTTGAAAATATTTCCCAATATTTAGAGGAGAAAAGAAATAAGGAGAAGATGAAAGACATGGAAGACAATTTAGATCTAAGTAAAGAGAGTGTTACTGAGATGGAAATCCAAACAACAGAGAATTTATCATCAAAAAACTTATAAAACTTATAAAATCTTATAAGTAAAAGGGCTTAGGAAGAACCAAATAAAATAAAAATTTAAATGACCAAGTGTCAAGGAAGTTTCATCTTAAATTTCAATGGTAAATTTAAAGACTTAAAAAAAATCAAAAGAGGAATAAAAGTTTATCTCTAAAGTAGCACAAATAAGGTTACCTCACCCTTCTTTGCAAAAATCAAATGTCAGAAGACAATGAAACAATTTGTACAGGATAGTGACTGGAGAAGTTTGTAACCTGAGAGATTTATATCCAGGTTGTTCATGTGAAGAGTTGGCAGAAAGACATTTTGCTAAGCTTAAAATCATGAAAGATAAATCATTCATGTTCCCTTCCTGAGAAAGCACAAAAAAATGAATACCTGTCAACCAATAAAGAGAAATCAAGAACTCAAGACTCTAACACTTAAAGTATAAAAGAAATGGCAAAGAACTTTGAAACCAATTAATTTTTAGGATCAAACATGATGAACTGTCACATGGGCACACAATTAAATTCAAAGTCTGAAAAGATGTTGTATATGCAAAACAAATCACAACTTCATGATAAAATGTTGATATCATAATGCCAGATAAAAGGAGTAACTGGTAAATATAGAAAAGGAGAAAGTCAGGTTAAGTCCAGATAATTTAAATTCCCCATTAGGAACTTGTTCTTGAATTGGATAGACAAATATAGTTTCAATGTGCATTTGATAAGCAAAAGAATCACCACTAGTAAAATCAATGAAAGGATTTCAATCTTACAAATCTCTACATAAGATGAAAACAAAGCCTAGAATAAAAAGGTAAAAAGCAAGAAAACGTTAGAAAAGGTGACAAAATTCAACCCAAACAAATGTTATAGCAATAGATTTAAATGCCATAAATATTTGTAATAATTTGTGTTAGAAAATCAAAGGATACAGATCACTAAAAACATTTAAATAAAATTTAAAGTTGAAATAATGGTATATGGGAAAATCTTGCAGAAGGCAATACAAGAAACAACATTCCAAGCAGAAAGCAACAGCCTGGGAAAAGAAGATAATATTTTGTTCCAATAAAAGAAACCCAATGCAGAGAAGATATAATGGATACATAACTTATGTGGTAGATAATACAATCATCAAACACCAAAATATATACTCCAAAAAGTACCAGAAACAATGAGTTGAGAAATATCATACAACTGTCAGCCTATGATAGGTTAAATGACTACTAAAAGGAATGAAACCTTTGAATAACATAAACGTGAATAAATATATAAACTTACATACATACACATACATATCCTTATACTCTTCAAAAAGAAAATATAAGTTTTCTTCTAACACCCATATGGCATTTAAAATATGACCATTTGCTCAATATGTTTGATAAGGTTTTAAAGAAAAAAATTTCTCAAATATCAATGTAATAAAACTAGAATTACAATTAAAAATTTTAGCAAGGTTGAAATAAAATTGGAGATTTCCTAAAATAATTGGACCAAAGAGTATAAGTAAAATTATAACGGCAACCTACTTTAGAAATAACGAAAATAAGTATATTCATGTCAAAGCTTACAGAATATAGATACAGCAGTAAAAAAACATAAAAGGCTGTGAATAAACAGAATAACTAAAATGAATTAAACAATCAGCCAAAGGAGTCATAAAGTAAAAGAATACATATAAGAAGAGGCTGAAGGAAGAAAAAGAGCATATAAGTAGAAATTACAAAAAGCAGAACATATTAAAGCTGGTTCTGGCAAACCAAAAACTGAGAGAAACCTAGAGTCTTATTTGAAGTAAAAATTTAAGTAGAAATTAAAATAGAAATATACAAACAGATACAGGAATTTTTCAAAGCATAAACATATAAACAGAATTTTCCATCTCTCAAACAGGTAAAGTTAGAGAAATAGCACTTAGTACTGGCTAGAGAATGGTTATGCTACCAGTGAAATATAAACTGGAAATACCACATTTAGATAGAAATGCTTCACTATGTATCAAGTATCTTAAAAATATTCATACTTTTGCTTGGTAATTACATGTTAATTTATGCCGTGCGAGATATTAACATTTTTGATGATTTATGTTTTTATAGTACCTCCATATGTTGGGACATTAAGGAGCTGTTAAAAAATTGCTTTTGAAGATTATTTAATGACATGGTAAATCCACCCTATAATATCTGGAATGAAGGCGAATGATATAAAACTAAATATACAGTGTGAGTCCCATTTAGTGAAAAGCAAAACTTAGACAACACACTGAAATGTTAACTACAATTATTACTGGTTACTTAAATATTTTCTAGACATTTTTCTATAGTTACCAAAACTATGATAATAAGCATGAATTCTACAAAAATTAAATATAAAAGATTTCTTGCCAAGATGGCACTGTGGATTTACATATTCAAAACCTCTTCCTCAAACTACCACAAAAAAAGCAATTTTATTTTATTTTTTAAAGATTTATTTATTTATTTATTTGACAGAGAAAGAGAGAGCGCATAAGCAGGGGGAGCAGGAGAAGGAGAAGCAGACTCCCCGTGGGGCAGGGAGCCCAATGTGGGCTCTATTCCAGGACCCTCGGATCATGACTAGAGCTGAAGGCAGATGCTTAACTGACTGAGCCACCCAAGTGCCCCCAAAAGAAATTTTAGTTGACTTCTTAAAAATTAGAAGTTGTATCTATACCCAATACAAGGTAAATTTCTCCATACACCACAAAATTACTGAGACAGCAAGCAGCAAATGCTGGAACCATGGTATTGTTGAATTCTAAGTATAGAAATAGACAAAGACCATAGGAAGTTTATCAAGAACTAAACTCTGACTCAGAATCACAAGCCAGACTCAGAGCATAAAACTGGCATCTGATAGGGCTTCCCAACCTGTAGGGGAAAATACTGAGAAAGATAGGGCTGTGGATTGTATCAAACCATGTATATGTGTGACTGGAAGGAACAAAGCAAGTCACAGAGATCAGATTTGTGATAAGCTGCTGAGTACTGAATCGGCAATATCCCTAATACCAACTATTATGGGACAGGAATCCCAGCCCACTAACATAAAACCTGTTTCTGGTTTGAGATTCTCAGAGAGCCACAGGGTAGCGAGTGCAAATCAGGCAAGTATGATAGATAAAAGGTTTTTTTTTTAATTTCATTTATTTATTTGTTTGTTAATTTGATAGAGAGAGAGAGAGAGCACAAGCAGGGGGAGCAGCAGACAGAGTGAGAGGGAGAATCAGGCTCCCCGCTGAGCAAGGATCCCGATGTGGAGCTTGATCCCAGGACACTGGGATCACGACTTGAGCTGAAGGCAGACGCTTAACCGACTGAGCCACCCAGGCACACCTAGATATTTAAAGATTTTTTAAAAGATAACTTCTACTCTAGATCAGACAGAAAACTAAAATTCAAAATCAGTAGACAAGAAAGATATTCAACAAAATCAACATCAAGAGGATGATTTAACTCCTGAAAAAAAATGTACGTAATACCCTCTAGGTCCATCCATGTTGTCATGGATGATAAGATATCATTTTTTTAAGAGTTTATTTATTTCTTTAAGAGAGAGAGTGGGGGGAGGGGCAGAGGGGGGGAGAAAATCATATAAAAAGGAAAAAGTGGTGGTAAAGTGAGGATATTTTGGCATGCTACCTGAAATAGGGTAGTCAGGAAGACCTTTGTGTAGAGACCTGAATGAAGTAGTATAGCAACACATGTAAATGTCAGGCAGATGAGCCTGTGGCAGAGGTGCAAAGGCCCTGAGGCAACATCAAGTGATCCAAAGAAAGGGAGGAAAAGACTACCCTAAAATAGAATCAGAGAGGTAACAGGGAACTAGATCATGGGATTCAGGGCAAGGAGGAAGGCCATGGCTGGGACTGTAGATTTTACTCTGAAAGAAATGGGAAGACTTTGGCAGCTTTTGAGCAGAGGAGCAAGATGATTTGATTTACATATTTATAGGACCATTCTCACTGCTGTTGAGTAATGACAAGAAGCGTTTACCTGAGTGGAAATTTTTCCGACTTCCGCCAGAAGTTCCGACTGTAACAGCAGACCACAATTATGGTGGTGTTGTTGAAGTGGTTCCAATTGCCAGATTCAAGCTATACTTTGAAGGCAAAGTCAACTGGACACATAGGTAAATTGCATACCAGTGTGAGAAAAAGTAAGGAGTTAAAGGTGACTCTGAAGTTTTTGACCCAAGGGACAGAAAAAAGAGTGTCATCATTTTCTAAGAAGAGGAAGACCGTGCAAGGAGCAAGTTTGGGAGTCGAAGAAAACCAAAAATGCACGTTTGTTTTTAGCATACTTCAAAGAGTTACAAAAATGTGCCAGGTGCAAGGGTCTGAGTGAACCCTCCCAAATGTTCAAAGAATATCAAACAGATTATATTTGTAACTACATGCCAATAAGTTAAAAACCAACAATAAAAAGACAGGAAAGACATGATGATTTAGAGACAAAGAAAAAAGCAAACCCCCAAATGATTAATGGGCAGAGAGGAAATTGCCATGTGAATTACAAAATCTCTAGACTTACAAATGTCAAAGATTTGCTCCAAAACTTTTGGGATGCAGTTAAAGCAATACTTAGAGAGAAACAGGTAGACAAAGTGAATTTATTTTAAGTTTAAAAGACTGAAATAAGTTAACTGCAAATCAGGAAAATAACTGAGTAAACCCACAGAAAGTAAAAGGAAAGAAGAGCCAAAATTAATAACTAGAAAAATATAGAAAACAAATCAACAAAAGATAATTCTTTAAAGGAATAATGAAACATATAAACATCTAACATGAATCATTAAGAGATCAAGAACACAGACATAATTAAGAATGAAAATAATAGAAGATATTAGCAAAAAAGAAAAAAAAAAAGCCTGGATACACTGAGTGTTGCAAAGGACAAAAGAGAAACAAGAACTCTCAAAACACTTTGGGTTGGCAATGACTGCAGCCACTTTGGAAAGCCATTTGGAAATAAATAATAAGATAGTTCTAAAAATACCAATTTTAGGTATATAGCTATATAGCTTAAAAAAACAAAAGCCAAAACACATAAACATTAAACCTCACACATTGCTGCCACAGGATGGATATATATGGGTGTGCATTACAGCTGTGTCACAACAGCAAAAATTTGAAAATGATGGACAAGAATGCATCAATAAAGTTATATTAGTATTATGGAACACTGCCCAGCAGTTAAAATGAATGACCTCTGTATACACATCAACATGCATAGTTCTCAAAAACACAATGTTGATCAAATAAAAACAGGTTGTCAAAAGATACAGAAATCATTTTGAAAGATACTAAAACAATGTTCCATACTATCTGTGGATGTGTGTGTGTGTGAGTGAATGCAGTAAAAAGGAAAAAAATAAACTACGTACATACCAAAGCATGACAGTGTTTCCTTTTGGGAAACATCATGGGGGGAATGGGACCAGGAAGAGGAATGTGAGAGACTTCATCTTTTCCCAAATATTTTATTTCTTAATAATATATTTAAATATTTTTAATAAAAATTATCTGAAGTGAATATGATAAAATGTTAACACTTTTTCATATTTATGGTGGGAACATGAGTAGCATTCATTATATTTTCATCAGTACTTTATTTTTTTTAAATGTTTAATGAGAGAGCAAACAAAACCTTTCATTGTTTCCCTCAGCTCCAAGTTGTCACAAGTCTCTCCTTGGAAATGTAAACAAGTCTTCAGTTTGGTCCTTGACAGGACTGGAATAAGATATTATCCAAGGAGGGACCCTGACTCCAACTTCTCCCTCTGTGTCGTCTCACCAATCTGGTTTGTTGAACTGATTTCCTGGAGAACAAATCCCATCTACATTTTCAAGGCTTTCCCAAAGGGCAGTTGGAATGATATAAGCTATAACATGGCTGTGATTGACTTTGGCAAATGAAGGATTTACTGCTGTACATGTGGCCTGAGTTTGGAAACAGACAAATAAACATCTGTGATGACCTGCATCTGCAGGGTCAGAAGCAAACAGACCTCTGAGAGGTGTCAGAGCCATGAAGAATGTTAGTGCTTCAGACTCAGAATCTGCTCTTGCCAAGATCCTGAAGCAAAGAGGGACCTTGCTGGGTAGGTACCAGCAGGACCCTTTCTAAAAGCAGGAAATACAACTGGAAATATTATCACTGCCTTTCAGGAGAAAAGAGAAAAACTGACCACAGCAAATGTTGTGATACCCGCTTTCTGTTCTTTATTGCTCACAAAATCCAGGGGTAAATTATCCTAATTCACTTACCAAATCATGGAGACAGGCATTTCTGGAATAGTTAATGGGTTTAGATCAGCATATCCCCCTCTAGGTTCCTTGGGAAGAGGACCTGTGCCTTATTCCACAAAGTACTTCCCATAGTGCTTTGCACTGTGCTTTGGCTTTTAGTAGGTACACCAAACACGCACAGGGTGGGGATACAGACATAGATATACACACATATAGCATATTACATATATAGCATATTATAAATACACTAATATATTTTTCATATATATACACACATAAACGGACATACTCATCAAAATTTTTTTTCCTTTCCCCTTCTTCCTGATCTCAGCTTGTTTTATAGAGTTTGGCCTTTGGTTAATATTATTGCACCATCTTGGAACCCAAAATTTGGGTCTCTAATAGGCTCTCCCATTCTCCTTCAACATGTGATGAGGTGAGTTCCGAGTTGAGAGCAACCTAAGCCCATGGTTGGCTAGATGAGTAAACACCACCCAAACTTTAGTTTACAGATTCCTTGGGCTAAAGAATGGACCACATAGAATAGAAAGTACCAGATGGAATAGAAAGATCTTCTAAACATGCTGAGCTACAGACCTTTGAGTGAGCTACTCAGAAAACTACTTTTTGCCACCCTTTAAAAAAAAGGAGGTTTGCATCCAGTCTCAACTTCTCCTGTTCCTCGAGAACTGTCACCTCTCCACACCCACACTGAACTCAGACCAGGGCCCAAGCCCAGCTCTCACTTCTCACTTTTATCAGCTCTTGCAATTCCTGTCAAGTAGCATCTCCTCTTTCAGCTTTGCTCTGAGCAAGTACTTCGTACTCATATGCTGTGCTGAGCTGAGAAGGGGCATTGAGATAAAGAGATGAAAGTCACTGTCTTCTGAAACAGCAGGGACTTTTTATGAGGTTCATATTGGTTCAGATTGGATTCTATGAGGTTCAGATTTCTCTATCAGAGAAAAATCTTACCCCTCAACTCCTTATTCTATAAAGCCAGCACTTTACCACGGAGGAAAAGCAAAGGCAAACACTGTTCGGGGAGTACCTGAATAGAGCTTTGCTTTCATGGAACAAAGCGGCCCGAGGAGTCACTATCCATTCTGTCCTCTGGTTAGATGCCAACAGAAGGGGCTGAGACTCATCCGCTCAGCCTTCCATCTGGGCTTTATTTCCTCCAAGTAGAAGACATGCATTGTCCATCGGCCCACCCTCCATGGGATTTCTCCCTTCCCTGAGATTTAACACATCCAACAAAGCCAATCACAGATAGGGGCTTCCTCAATCAGCAAGAGGATTTGTGCTGCTGTTTTCCTCAAAGTCAGGCTTAAGTGAAGCCTGTTATTTTCATTTGCTTTATAGATAATCAGCAACCCCAATGTAACTAGAAAGAATTTTTGTTTGTTTGTTTGTTTTAAGTAGGCCAGTGTGGAGCCCAATGCATGGCTTGAACTCATGACCCTGAGATCAAGACCTGAGTTGAGATCAAGAGCTGGACATTCAACTGACTGAGCCACCCAGGTACCCCAAGAAAGATGTTTAATGAAATAAAAACCAAGAGAAAAAAAAAAAACAATATAAACCAAGAAAAGAATAAGATTGAATTGGCTGATTTTAATTTCCAGGCTCTCATAGCAAAAATCACTTGTCTATTCCAAAAGATTTCAAATATTCTGGCATCCAACAAAGACAACCTGTAAAATGCCAAAATATCACCTTACGACCCATGACAAGTTAAAATCTAGATAGCTGATAGTGATAGGTATATAAAAAATTCCATCTTCCATGTCTAGAAGCAAAGTTGAGGTCAAAACATAAATGTGGATAAAACACTTTAAATTCTATGCTATACTGTACTGACAGCTAGCAAAGTGATATTGAAAAGGTTTCTTCTATTAAGATCCCTTAGTTTTTCTCAATATAATACTAGCTATTATAAATATCATGGTCCCATGTGTTTGCTGTCCCGAATCCCCAAAGGCTAACTAGTATAATCCAGTCAGCAAAGTACTGAAATAAAACTGCAAACTCTAGACAGGAGCCAAGCTCTCAGAGTCCTGAGCATCACCCACAGATGTGATGCAGGAATTGAGGGTGGGCAATGGACCATCAGTGGAAGGCTACACACTATCCAGCTTGAGCTATAAACATTTTGAAAGGAGAATTTGTATGAGAACGCACAATAGAAAGACCCTTAAACTGAACAAATATATACCTGACAGGTTTAGCATCTGGAAATGTACACAACTATTTGCCTTGGCTGAACTAAGTTCAGGTTCAAGGAACCTTGTACCGTTTTTATGATTCTAGGAAGAAGAAGGTGGCATGGTGCTGTCGAAGAATACCAGATAAGGGATGAAGACACTGACATGCTATTACTGATTCTACATCTAATTAATCCTTGGCCATGCTTTTTGCCTCAGTTTCCTCATCTGTTATATCAGGATGCTAGATCAGTTCACCGTGATGGCTTCTACAAACTCTGAAACTGTACAATTTTATGGGACCTAAGTGAGGTGAATCTTCACTGGTTCTCCTTCAAATAAAGAGAAATTACAAGAAAGGAAAGATGATCGCATCTTCCTTCTGAAAGTGAAATCCTCTGCATTAGAAGACAACCAGAAACCACAGAAAGAGCTTATTCATTACATGAGGCCTGCCTCAGAAGCTCAGCAAAGACAAGTTAGAAATGTTTCTAAGAATTCCTAAAAAGAGAAGTCAACTGATGGTAAAGATAAAAGAGACCTCAGATGTGATTTTGTTTACCTTCTCATTTTAAGGTGAAGAACTTCAGCCTCTGAGAGGGGAAGCAAGGTTGTGAGAAAAATGTAAAATGCCTGATGGCTCTCCATCATGGGACCCCGCCTTCAGGCAGTTTTTCTTTGGTTACTTCATTCCACTAAACGTCTTCACTTTGACAGACAATAACATCTTTCTTGCAGAAGACAAAGGTAAAGCTCTAACAATCGCAAATTAACTCTGTATGCCAAAGGAGACATACTCTCAGGACACTAGTCTTATACTAATCTTCAGGAATTCCAATGGACATGAGGATTTTCATCAAAACAACTGAATTAAAAAGAAACAACTGAATTAAAAAGAAATACTTGTCAGAGCGCCTGGGCGGCTCAGTCGGTTAAGCATCCAACTCCTGATTTCAGCTCAGGTCATGATCTCAGGGTTGTGAGACTGAGCTCTGTGCTCAGCGGGGAGTCTGCTTAAGACTCTTTCTCTCCTTTTCTCTCTGCCCCTTCCCCTGCTAAAATGAATAAATCTTGAAAAAAAAAACCTACTTGAGGTTAGGTAAATACCAGGCATGACACATGTATGTAAATGTTAAGGAGTCTTTGAAAGGGGAGCAAAAAGTGCAGAGCTGGGGAGAGGAGCGCAAGGCACAGAAGTGCAGGTTCACGTCCTGCTGGATGGAGCTAAAGAAGCAGGCAATTCTGCCCATTACATTCTGAAAACTTTCTGGGAGAGGAAGATTTAGGTGGATGGTTAATGCATGAAAGATATGGCTTTACGTTTGTTTTGGCCTGAGTGTGTTTGTTGTTGTTTTTACTCTGGATTTACCTCTTTATATGCATTAACTGATTAATAGTCCCAAAACTCTTATGAATTACATATTATTGGTATCCTCATTTTACAGATGACAGAACTGTAACACTCAGAAGGTCAGTAATTTTCTCAAGGTCCCACAGACAGTAAGGGGTAAAATGAGGACTAAAAACTGAAACTGACCGTGTAACTATTGTTTTTCCACATTGTCCCCCAAAGTTGAGAGAAACTGAGAAGTGAATTCTGTTGAGAAATGGATTCCAATTGACTTGATTTCCCTTACCCTTAATTGCCATAAGCAAAATCCTAAGTCAGAGAAAGAGAAAGAGACCAACCCAAGATGAAAAAGTTACCCTATAACATAACTCATGTACCATCTGGGGTATGTTCCCTCCTGTGTAAATAATGAAGAAGCTGTTGATGGAAGGAACACAAGTGGAGGATTTACCAGTGAGAAGGAATATGAGAAGAAAAGATTCTTAGGTTGGCTTATTATGAGCCCAGTCAATTATAAGCAGCACATTTTGACAACACTGTAAATAATACACTTCTGTCAGAGTCAGCTGATGGAGATTTTCTGTTCAATATATTGTCATAGACACATGATGAAGGGGAGACGTTGGATGGCATATGCAGTACACAGGAATAAATATGTGAATAATCTCACAGGCTTTGAGACTTCCAAATACTAACTATGACAGATATGAAATACAGTGCATTCCATTCTAAGACTAGGAAACTAATGATGATAAGTTGAACAGTATAATATCCATCTTTACAGCATGCGGCTGTATCTGATGGTTATGCTTGAAGGGACATCATTTGACCTGGCCTATTTCCAGTCATGTAATAATGAGAAGTGTTTAACTGAGTCAGATGGAGTGTTAGCACTAAAAAGGATCTGAAATCATCCACCACTACCCTCCCATTGTATAAATGAAGGAAATAAGACTAAATGAAGTTAACGGCCTTGCCTAAGATCAGTAATAAAGCCACTTAAAGACAGTTCTCCTAAATTCAGCAAAACTACAAGATTGCTGACCATATTTTGTGTCTAAATGGGGTAGTGGGGAAATGGAGGCCATCTGGGGTAAGAGGGAACACCTTCAATTTGTTATTATCCTGAACCATAAGCAGAGAAGATGATTTATTCAGCATTTGAAGAGATGCACTGTTGCTTAGTCAATTGGTCCACAAACGATAGGATTCATAACATTCAATATTAGGTAACATCATCTAATTTTACATGGTCAGTGAACTTTGTCCAAGTTCCAACTCTTCCAGGAGGGCTTCCTGGACTATGCTACTCTCTCTCCCTCTGCAGTATGTATAAGCATTGCCTACCACAACTTGGTATCATTGGCTCATAACGTATGCTGGATTCTTTAGCCATTTATATCTTTAACTATCTATTTAGAAAGTCAATTACTTGAACTTGAGGACTGTAGCTCACAAGAAGCTCCCAATATTTACCCCACTTCAGTTTATGAAAGGTTTCATAGGAATGCTCTACATTCCGAGAGAGGGGTAAACCTGTACTTGGAGATAGCCCCCAAAGACCCTCCCCCACCCACGCCCCCGCACCGACCTCAGGGCGTTGTCATTGCTACTGTCATTGCAGCAAGCACCTCTCAGGTGTGCAGGAAGCAAGGCCATGACACTTTGAGAGCCTGTGTTTGAAGTGAGGACCAGTGAGCACTTCTAACCCTCCTGTCTCCCAGGTGAGAAGAGTCAAATCCAGAGGTTGCTCAGGGGTTAGTCCCAAGGTTTACACCCACTTGAATGAGATTAGGGAACTCACAGAATTCCTGGTAACCGTTAGAGGTAGTATCTTTCTTTCTCATTGGCTTAGGACACATCTTTCAGCTGGACCCTCTCTCTGTTAAGAATTGAGCGGTACAAAGGAAGAACAGTGTTTCTGAGTTAGAAGAAGAGATTATGCATTAACAATGATGCACCCCAAACCCAGTCAACCACAGCTCAGGCAAATCTATGTAATGGGCCCTAATTAGTAAAATTAGTTTTACTAGTAATTAGTAATATTAGGAAATAAGCTAATGTCACACATTTAAATATCACACATAGCTCTCTTTGAGCATTCCTGCCTCGCAAAATTTTCCATGAAATTAAAAACATTCTCTTTGGGGCTTGCAGTCATTTCTGCTAGAGTCTGAAATCTACCTGTGTGCTTTTATGTCACAGAGAAGAGTATTACCCAAGAGAAAAATTTGTATGTTTGTCTTTGTCATGTTCAAATTTAATTTAGGCAAAATATTAATGGAGTAAGCAGCCAAAAATTAATTTCACTCATGTGTATATTGTTAAAATAAAAAACTGAGTTCAAATACAAAGTATTCATTTTGTATTTATTGATTTTAACTCTCCATCATAGTCGGTTAGGCTCAATTTTGACAATACAGTATATGTACATATGGCAAGTGTGTACATATACATTGTCTGAATAGATATCTATAAATTGCCAGAAAATTGACAAATTTTATAAAAAAATATCCTCGTGTTTGAATCATCCAAAAGCCATCTGAATACAAATTAACATATACATTTGGATTCAAATTTGTGAAACAGCATGAGAAATAGCTTTCTTAACTCCACAGTAATAAAGAATCAAGAAACAGATATTTTTTCAATTTCTTCCCATTACATTTTATGTCCACATTTAGATGTATCTGGGAAGATCTCTAAACTGACACCACTGTGAGAGGCCCCTGGGATTCACAAATATCATTTCCATGACACTCAGAAAACTGGGGGAAAAGAGGAAAATGTGAGCGGCGATAAATTGGAGCTAATCTCTTTCTGCCACAACCTGAAATGATACTTGGCCAGGTAATCTCCCCATCCTCCATGCTGTAATAAGAGCTTGTCTATCTCCCCCAGATGCCCAACCTGAGTACTGGTATCTTCCACAAATGCTTGTACTAGAAATTTCCTAACAGGATTCCAAGGCTCTGAAAGAAAAAGAAAAATGAAAAATAATTCTGTCATGCAATAAGCATTGTAAGTTTGAAGAAAAAGCAAAGCCTGGTGTTTCAGGTCTGCAATAAATAAAACAAATAATGGATTCTTTTGGGTCATAAAGCTCAACCAACCATAAAATGTGCAAAGAGCCTCTGACAAAGGTCCCCTAAGCCTTCTGGGGCCCCATTTGATGTGACACTGCTTTGAAAGCCCTAACCTGGCCCTGCCACACTACCTATCCATTTCTCGTCCAAGAAAGAAAATTCTTGGATCTAAACATGAAGGCAGCACAGAGTAGCTCCAGGCCTGCCTGGGAGCTGTGATCACATTGTGATTTTGTATTTTGATCATGTCTTTGGAAAGAGATGATCACAAGGACATCACCGTTTTTGCAATAACAGAAAGTGAAACCCCATTAGGAAGAGATCACTGCCTCGGACTAGTTGGGTGACTTTGGACAAATCACTTAACTCTCCCGATCTTCAGCTTTCTCATGTGGAAATTAGTTATAGAACCCACCTCATGGTTGTTGTGAGGATAAAAGAAAGTAAGCAAGGTAAAGCCCTTAGTGGAGGGTTGTTCTAGAGGAAGCATCAGTGGTAATCCTCTTCCTTCACTTTGGTGTGGGAAAAGTGGGTCTCAATCCAGAGGTGTGGCCTATCAGAAATTCAATCCAACAAGCATCCTAAAGTCGGTAAGGAAAGGACGCAATGCACCCATTCTGCTTTCCCTGTTGCTCCTACTCGAAAGGTTGACGCTTCTTCCTCTGCTCGCACACTTTCTGTCACACAGAGGCTTGGTGCTAATGTCACCAGATTCTGTGTGTTATCTTCTCATCTTCTTGTCCGGTTTTACAGTTACCTGTTGGCACGTCTGTCTTCCTCATCAGGTGTACATCACTTGAGTTCATGGATCATGATCTACTCAGACCCCTAAACCCAGAGAAACCTCCCCGGAACTCTGAGCACAGGTCTGCAATAAACATATTTGGCAGGGGTGGGGTAGGAGGGTGAGAGGGGGGGTGTGAATCCCACCAAAAAGAAAAAAACAACAACTAAATTGTCAGAAGAAGCTTTACTTTTATCTCGGCTCTGGCAACCACTATCTCTTTAACCTTGGAAAAATCACTTAATTTCTTGGGACATCAGCTTCCTCATCTGTAAAGATAATCTCCAATTCCCTTTGTTGCTCTAAAATTCTACAACTTACAGAAAAAAACCGCAAAAGGATACTTTGTTATCAGGTCAGCTAAACTGTTAAAGCAAAAGAATGCAACCAGCTGAGGCTGGACCGGTCCCTCAGTCCAACATTTAAAACTGAGAATCCTTCTGGCACTTTCAGCTGTTCTCACTGGTCCTGGTTTGTTTGTTTGTTTATTTATTTAGATTGTGAAAGTTCAAGGTAATGAGCCTGTGGCTAGGATTAAAACACCATTGGGTCTGCGTCCCACAGGGCCTGACCCAAAAGCGCTGTCCACAAAGAGGAGAAAATGTGTTCAAAAACCAGTGAATACCAGTTTGAGGAGCGGGGTCCTTGGGGTGGCGGACCTGGCAACTCAGGAATGCAGAAAGAAAGAGAACACGGGCCCACATGGGCTCTGGTTCTGGCTGTAGTGTCTGCTAACAAAGCACTGTTCGCCTGACAAATCGAAGGCTTGGCCAGATTTATGAGTTTCCTAAACTCAATCAGAACGGAGCCTGCTCTGACCTACAGAAGGTCACTCAACCATATTGAATATTTGTCAACATTCCATGGCCAAAGATAAAGTGAGTAAATATCCAAGACAGATTTAGACATGTCCCTGTTTAGTCCTGGAAACTGTGAGTGTCTGGGCACGAAGAGCACAGGAGGCCGATTTCCCTTCCTTGAACACATACTCTGCAGGGCCCCAAGGTGCCCGCTCCTGAGCCGGCATCTGGTCACTGGCAGCGGCTTACACTGCAAGAAGCGAAAATGGAAGCGCACTAATTTGCCCCACCTCTGTGCACGAGGGTGCATCTGGAGACACAGAGAGAAGGCGAAGTAGCGGGTTAAGTGTCAGCCCTGCAGTTGGTACTTCCTGCACTTGGCCAAACTCCACGTGATCCGAGTTGTCCAAGGGACCACACAGAGGGCTTCACTTTCCTCACGTGTACCATTCACAGCCCAACAGCAATGGAGCCTCCTCCTCACAAGCTTCTTTTTCACTTAAATGAAGTACTCATTGGTATTCTCCTTTGGTGTCCTGGAGCAGCTACAGGACATGGAAACTAGCCTCCATTTTACTACTTTTGGCACCACACCCATCAGCTCACTTGCTTCTACAAAGAGAACATCGGAGACTCTGCAAGGTGGTGTGAAACCACAGAGGCAGGTACGCGGCCCATCTAAGCTCCTCTTGGCACACAGAACTGATAGGTTGTTTCAGTGTAACTAAGGCCTAGGGTTTGCTGCTCTTTTTTCTGAATCCACAGATGGGATTAAAGTAAAAGTTGGGGAAATGAGCAACATCCCAATAGTCAAAGCATATGCTTAGTCTGCCCACTTTCTCCCAAGGCCTAACAATCCCTCTGGAGGATAATCTTTCTTTTCGTGACCAGTTCAGTCTTTTCTTTCCCCCATTGTCTTTGCCAGAAAGGTGAGCATAAGAAGGACCTATGAGAGAAATCTTCATTCCTAAATTTTGATTTTGGACAATCAGCTTCTGAGAACTGGTGTGGCAGGATGAACTGATGACCCACGGGCCAACGCCTCTGGGAAGACAGCACTCTGATAATTTGAGCAAAGAGTATTCACCAAAGACAAGGTAAGCTGGGATGACGTTGCAGAGCCTCCCAAAAGAAGGAAGTGTGACACTGAAAATGTACTCAGCTGCTGACCCGGGCATTTGATCTCTGAATTTTTTCTTGTTTGAGCCTTTCTGAAGAGCAGGAAGGTGAAGTGCTTGACCTACATACTGCTCCTGGCTCAGAGTCTTGGGTTGCCTTTCAGCCCCTTCCCTGCAGGTAGTCTGTCCCTTTGGCTCTAAGAAGTGTCACACAATGGCCTCAGGTCGCTGAGTCATCCTCTAGTGGCCTGAGTGAATTCATGCAGCTTCCACAACCTCAAAAAAGAGACAGGGCTAGGACACTGGGTGACTGGGACACCACACTTGGAAAAAATTTGGAAAAAAAAACCAAAGGCCACGTTGTAGTTCTTCCACTGCCTTCCCAAGTGACCTGGAGAAATCACTTCACCTCCACCAGAACCTCAGTGTTCTGACTTGCAGAAAGAGGGGCTCAAGGCAGCTCATCTCTAAACTCCTTTGTAAGTGACTATTTGATGATACCTTCCTTTCCTTGAGAACTGGGAGCAAATGTATAGCATAAATGATTCTTAATTCATGTATAAAATTAAATGGAGGACCAGAGTGGGCCAGTCCATGAGCAGAAAACCTGGGTGGGCCCATTCCAGACTACTTTCCATGAGAAGATTAAGGACAAAAAAGGGTCTATATTGTATTTTTCTTTACAAACCCAACATTAACACAATGCCTATTAGCGGGCAATAAAGATTTGCTAATTCATGAATGAATGAAACACCCAAGGTCAAGCAGATACTTCAAGTTGGGTAGCAGTTGTGCTTCCGTCTGTGCATGTGTGGGTGCACACAAGCATGGGCATGCATTTGTGTATGCATGCACACACACACACACACACACACACACATAATGCATTCATCTAGATCACATAGCACCAAGTATTAGTTGTCTCTTCCTTCTACTGGAAAGCTCTTTGGAGATGAGATTTCATCTTATTCATTGCTGTTTGCTCAACATCTAGCCAGAGTCTGACTGATGAGGGTGCCCAGTAGAGATTATTAAATGGATGGATGGATGGATGGACTGATAGGTTAACAAAGTGGTGATATGAACCTTGTGAAATATTCTGTGCAAATGCCAATTCCTACTTGTACCTTAAATAAAATAGAAAAAAAGCAATCATGCTTCTTCTTTTTCCAGTTTTTGTTGGGGGTGGGGAAGAGAAAGAGAAGAAAATGGAGCCAAGAGAAGGCTGAGGTGGGGAGAGAGCGAGATTAGAACTGTCACAAAGCCCAGGAGTTTTGTCTTTTTCAGAGAGCAGGAGGGGGCTGTCTGTTCAAAGTTCACTATAATCAGGACACTGATGCTTTGGAGAAATAAGATATTAAATTTCTGGAATGAGGAAAGAGAAAAGGAGCTCCGAAGGCAACAGTCACCAAGAAAATGAATGTGTAAGGAAATCAATTATGTTTTTTATTCTTCTGTTACTAGTCCTTTAGGATTTTAATTTTTATGTTTTTAAAGGGATTTAAAACATCTTTAGCACAGGTGAGGTAGAGTGGGATTAAGAATAGGCTTATGGATCAACCATGCATTTGGATTTGGGAATTTTTCACAAGTAAAGGATTGAATTTCTGCCTCAATATGCAAAAGCATCCTATTTCCTATACCGTCCCACAAGAAGTGTTAGTTACAGCTGTGTTTGGCACAGGACAGGGAGTTTGGACTGGCTCACTCTAAGGGAGGGAGAATTTGATTCCATGACAAATGAGAATGGCTACCTGGTGGTGCAGGTAAAGAATAGGCTGGAGCAATCTCAGGGTCGAGCCAAAGGAAAACACAAACCAGCAACATGATCCATGGCCTTGGTCACTCCTCAGGAAAGGCTGTTTCTGTTTCCCCAATTTCCCCAGCGCTGCTCTTGAGAACAGTGTTGATTACCAGATAACCAGAGCCTTTGGTCTTTCACAGAATCAACAGCTCGGCAGCCACAAAGTGACAGGCATCAATATTAATCGCACAAGCCCGTCTGTAACTGGACCCCAGGACAGGCTGTGCTACACCTGCCTGTCCAGGAAATGGACTCCAGGTCCTCCCCCATGGAAACCTCTAACAACACTTATTAGCTATTTCCTTGCCTGATAAGTGGTCTGCGCCTAGTTCTGGCTCCCATTATTATATTCATTTCAGCCTGTGTCATGAAATCTGATACCTTTGTACATGGGGGGTGCAGTGTCTGCCACCTGACAAAGATTTGACATGACACAGTGACAGAAAACAGGGAGAGAGGATGGAAATAAAGAACAAGGGATCCAAGATGCTAGGCTGGCAGCTCCAGGCAGGGGTGCCCATCAACACTGATACCTGTTAGCAGGAGTCCAGGCCCCACTGACAGAATGGTCAGATCACTCGTGTCAGAGCTCCATTGAGTTGGGAGATCTCAATTTTTCTTTGATGGCCAAGGTCCTGAAGGCCAAGGGCAAAATTACAGTGGGTTCTTCACCTGTACTTTTGAGTTTAATATGGCTCAACTTCTGCCCCTTACTGCCCACTTTTAGTCCCCTAGCACCTCATTCATCTTGTTCCTTCTTCCTGGGCCTCTGTGACTACGGTCAGAGCTGTCACTGTGGTGGCAGACATAGATGCTGAACCACCATAGTAACCACATGCTCATGTTATAATCATGCAGGAGACCATCTAAGGCATGGAGAGGGGAGGGTCAAGGTGAGAGCCTTTAGGTCTTGGAAGCTCCTACACAGGCACACCAGTGGAAATGGCTAGGATTGCAAAGAGCAATGTTAAGGATGCAGTCTGACTGACCAGTAGTAACCGTGGGCAAAGGACAAGCCTACCCTCGTCCTCATCTATATAATGAACAAGACTGACTAGCCCACTAATCTTAAAACCTTTTGTTGTTGTTATGGTAGCAGTACAAATTTTAGTTAAATGATCTTTTCCATTAGAACCCAGTATATAAAATAAAGACAAATGGAATTGAGATGGATGATCCAGGCCCGGGCTTGGTGGCTCAACCCTGCTGGGCCCCCTGCGTGACCCTCTTTGACAGCTGACACATCTCTTTAGAGCGCTCACACAGCTCCACAGAGCGTGGTGTGAAAACCACGAGGCAGGTCATTTCTCAGTTCCCTTCTAGCCCAAATGTTGCTCTGGGAAAGTCATGGGAGACCGGGAAGGCAAAGGGAGGGCATGGGGATTTGTAACCTGTTAGAATTATCTTCTCTTTCCCATTTTGTTTTCTTTTTGTCATCAGTGGCCCTAGAGCTCTGTGGAAGTCTGTGGAGAGACAGAACAGGTAAAGGAAGAACATGAAGCAGGGCCCTGGGCCCACTCCCATTGCAGTTTGAGTAGCTCAGCTGTATTTTTACACATATTGGACCTAAAATAGAGAGGAACAGGGAGGAAGTTTGAAAACAATCAGCCTAGACTCAAGTTTTACAAAAGGAAATTATACACTGGAAATAGTTCCCAATATATTTTATATATTTAGGATCTATTATCTTTTATCATCATCATGACCATCACTACAAGGACACATTTTCCCCCCAAAATAAAGTTTATTCTTTGGCAAGGGTTAATTACAGTGTCAATTCATACAATAATTAAATTAGTAAAATACTTCTGGCTCAGAGAACCCTTGAGACCAATGTTGATTCCATCCACACAAGGTAAGGGACCCAAGAGGGGGAGGCAGCAGAAGGAGGGTTAAGGGGAATACTTAGCCAGTGACTAAATGTCATTTTCCTTGACACAAGCAATTCCCATTTTCTTCAAGTGTCCTAGAAATGATGATGAAGACTTTTTTCCCCCCCCATTTTGGGGAATTCTTTTTTGGCCAACCAACAACTCTCAACTAACACCAGTCATTAACTGGGGATGATAACAGTAAGAGATAACATTTATAACACTTTGCTATGTACCATTCTAAGAATGTCACATTTACAACTGCCCTAAAGGACAGCACTATTATTCTCCCATTTTTAAAATGGGAAAACTGAGCCATAGAAAGTTGAGCACCCTTCCAAAGTGCTAGAGTTGGTAAGTGGAAGAACTGGGACTTGAACTCATGCCGGCTGACTCTGAAGTCTGCGCTTCTAACGCTACTGCCACCCAGGAGAGAACACAAATGAGAGAAGAGAGAATTAAGCTCTGGTAAGGCTCAAGCAAACTCTAAAGTCAATAGAAATGTTTCTCAATGGCATAAAGCTCCCAGTTCTAGGCCTTTTTTACATCTATGTCCTTTCCTTATCATCTCGCCTTACACATGTAAATTTACCCTTCAAGACACTTGGTTATTATGTTGCTTACTCTCTTCTTATCAGTATTCAGAAAATACTAAGATTTTTTTTTCTCACCCAGATATAAATAACTGATCACAGGTTAATCTGTTCTCCCAAGGAGAATCATGTTTTGTTTTTTGTTTTGTTTTTACCAGCAACCAAAGCCTTGAACTAAAGGGATGAAGTTCCACTTGTAAAATTTCAATGTCAGCATATGAACAGGGAGTATCAACTTGAAATCATCAGTCTTCCTAGTGCTCCTGAAATCTATTAGGGGGTTTTGAATTTATTAGGGAAAACCTGTCCAAATTGGGAAATGAATATAATCTCTATGCCAGATACTATTCAATGGAAAAACCATCAGAAGGCTTTGGCCTTGGATTTGTGGGGAGATTGTGGGGGTCGGGGGGAGTTGTGGGACAGTTAGGAGATTGGAATCACTTACCAACCCCATCTGAAACTATATTCTGTTCTGATACTTTGGGTCATCCGTGGGTTAACATTTCCTCTGAACATTCAAGCTCCTTCAAGTTACTTATTTATGCTTGGTCTTTTAGAGGGTTGAGAAAATGAAAGAAAAATAACATCCCCTTCCCCAAAAGCATTCACCATGGATCTTTGGTAGGGTTCGATGAGACATACAAACCGAGCTCTCACTTCCATACTAGTCTCTCCTGCTGGCCTGGAGAAATCACTCAATACCCGTAATGAGAGGATGCAGTGGCTAATTTTACACCATAAATCATAAGGCTAATACTATGACTAAAAAGTGATACCATCAGCTTCTTTTCCTTCAAGGCTGTTAGATCTTAGTCAGTTACTTATGAACGAAGATTTAAAGACTTCAGAAGTCCCCTTGCCAACAAAAGATGCTTCTGCTATTAGCTTTCTTTCCCCTTGGAAAGATTCTCCAACACCCCTGGAAGAAGTTCCTTAGCATTTATAGCGTGTTCTCATCATTTATAGGAAGGATGTTTGCAAGGGAGCAGAAATTAACAATGCCTAGCTAGTAGAAATCCTGGAGCCTTGATACCCTCCAAGTGATAGTGCCAACACTCCTAGGATAGCCAAAAACAAGAGGAGATAGGGAAACACACAGAGATAGGGAAAAATATACCTTGTTTCTGACATATTTCTCAAGCTGTTTAAATATGAAACAAAATCCTACCAGGCTACAAGTTTCCAGCTGTTATGATATCATAAGATAAATTTATAGCTAGAGAAACAGCATGTTTGCTTTTATAAAGTATGGAAATATAAGTGTTCCAAGTGTTAAAACTGTCCAAACAAATTAATTCAAGTAAAAATAGTTGTCTCCGATTTGGTTCTCTCACATTTGCTTTCTTTTTATAGAGCTTGTGAGCACGCTCCCCTCAACGCCAAGAGGAGAGGAAGTGCACTTCCATCCCAGCAGGCACTCCTTCTGCACATGCAAACCCAAGGAGCCCTACAGCAGGGAAATTGGGTGGCTCCTGTCCATGCTCCCACTGCCAATCTATTCATTATGATCTGAATTTAGCCCCCTTTGCAATGGAAGAAAGACAGTATGTGAGGGGCTGAGGCTGGAAACCTTATGATGTGCTCCCATTTTGCATGTTCATCACAAGCTAAAATGAAAAAAGAGTTTCTTTCCTCAGTGACTTTGAAAAGAATAGAGTGGTGATTAACAGCAATATTTTTTTTAATGAAACGCAACCCGTCATCCCTGTCATCTTCTGGCCATCCTCGCTTGTACGCGCCTCCCTGACAAGAGGAATAATAATGGTCATACATCACTGCTCTGCACGTCCAATCATCTAAATCTTCCCTCGCTGCAGCTTCTGAGACTCAATTACTTTATTGACATGCAATCTTCATAAGGGGAGAAATATTGTGCATGTAAGGTCACTTGGTTATGAAGACATATTATCATATTATCTGCATGAGGGTTGCAGGGCTAAGACCTGACAGAGCTAATTATAATGGTACATGATAGAAAGCTCAGTACACATTATTCGCTTGGCTGCACTAAAGGTGAGGTAAGTCCATGACATCATGGTTTTTTGAAAAAATAATGCAACTTCGGCTTGGAGGCTGTAACTCTTTTTATTTTTTTAACTCCCCACATCTTTACTTTTTGGTTGTCACAGGCAATGAGAGAACTAGTTAATGGAGTCCTCAGATTTCAGGGAAGGGAGATAGCATACCCATGTAGAGTATGTGTGTGTGTGTGTGTGTGTGTGTGTGTATGTGTGTGTGTGTAATTGTCTTGCTTACTCCCCATCTAACACCAAGTTTCGGTCCATTTCCTAGCAAGTGGAATGAGAATGACTCAAGGGAGAAAGGTAAAGGGATACAAATGGGTCAATTTGATAACAGAGTAAAGCTTCCCCTCACCCTCAATTAACCCCTCTCAGATTCTTGTCCCTTTCTCTCTCTTGGTCTCCGTTGCAGAGGCTTATCATGCTAAGATTTAGTGCTTCTGAGTGCGGTTTCTTTGTTCAGACATACAAGGTTATTTAAGTGTTCGCCGTCAGACTCATGCTAGAAGCTTCATGTATTGCTGAGATACACAGCTAGGCAGTCCTTCTCTTCTTTGCATCCTTGGCCTATTTGTCATCCTCATTCACTCCAGGTGTATCTCATTGAGAGGCCAGAGTGAGGAGCCCTAGTGGCAATTTTGCAAGAAAGGAACATCAAGGAGAGAAATCTGGGCCAAGTTTCTGGGTCTTCCAGCCTTGCCACAGTTAACATGGACCCAGATAGAAAACTAGGGTAGATGGGTCTTTGATGAGTCATCATGAAGTCAAAATCAAGTCAGCCTCCACGGATGCGTTTGGGATAAGCATCTGAGCTTCAGCCCTGGACACAAGTTCTACTTTCAGAGGGATTTATGAGCTTATAAAGAGGAGAAAAAGAGCCATTAAAAGTATCACAACAATCCAACATAGGCTCGCTCCTAGACTATCTCTCCCTCGGCAAAGAACTAATTCTGTGAAGAAGGAATAACTAAAGCCTTCTAAGCTCCAGAAACTGCCTTGGTCTTGTAATATGAGTGCTTTGGCTCCAACATAAGAAGCACAGAGTAGAACAAAAAATTGAGGTTGTCCAAATTCTCTCTTACTTAATACTCTCATAACTCAAATTCCTCAATTCCTGACACCAATGGCTCAAAAATAATGGTGACATTGGTAACAAAGCCACACAGAGATTCAGACTTTCTTTTTCTGAATTGGAAATTGTGCATAATATGATGTTTACATTAAGTAAATTTGATGGTGATCCATGTAGCTTAGAAATGGTAACTAGAATTTTAGATCAGCTATTTTGGATTAGATGGTCTCATGCACTGCATTTCCACCTCCAGCATCTCAAATGCATTTTTGCAATAGGGATGCTCAGACTATACCCAGTTCCAAAAATTGGAGACACTAATTGAGGTAAAATTGTATGGTTGGTAGAAAGAGAACTGGGCTAAGGTTTAAGAGAGTAAACATCTACTCCTGACTCAACCACCCATAATACATCCCATAACTCCTCAGCCGAAGCAAAATTTCTCTTTACATATTGGAGAAAGTACTTGGGAAAGACAATAAGGTACTGTGAAAAGACTATGGTATTGCCTAATAAATTGCCTTGAAAATCTGGCCACCTAATTTATTGGTTTCATGATCTTGAGCAAATTCTTTGCCTTCTGAGCCTCAACTGCCCTTCTTTAAAATGGGTAATAAATTGTCCACTTCAAAGGATTAGTATGGAAATGAAAATACACTTAGTAAATGGCAGTTATTGCTACTGTTTTAGTCTTAACGTGTTTGAAATTGGTTTGCAGGTCAATGATGTAAATAAATATGGACCGTGAAGAGCAAAACCGCATACAAATGTAAGACATGACTATTTGTGGTGTTACCAGATCAGACTCTTAAATATGACAGCCGTTTGTATTTTCAATTTCAAAAATACTTCCGTCAGAAAGTCCTCGTCCATCCAGAGTCATTGGTGCAGTCTCAAAAAACACAAAAGAAAGCTGTAATGGCAGAAAGTAATGTAATGTAGGAAGGAGTTATTAAAAACCAGAAGACAACTCCATATAGAAGGTGGGCCAGGACCTGGGATCACAAAGAAACCTATCTGGTTGTCTACTCCACATAACTGTCCTCATCCAGAGGGTTAGAGACCACAGTCTGGAGAAGAAACTAATTCTTCCTGTTTTGGAATCAGGGAATACTCTAATATTCTCCCTCCTAGCCTAGAAGTCAGGAGGCCCCCAGTCTACTGGTCTTAGGCACAATCCTTCACCTCTTGGGGCCTCATATTTTATATCTGGGAAAGTGATTTCTAGTAGTTGGTTTCCAGCAATACCTGCTCAGTTGATTAGGATCCTCAGTTTAAGAAAAGCAGACACCGGAGCCATGGTAACAACCATTCTAGTCAAGATAGGGCATCAGATTTTTTTTAAGATTTTATTTATTTATTTGACACAGAGAGAGATAGTGAGAGCAGGAACACAAGCAGGGGGAATGGGAGAGGGAGAAGCAGGTTTCCCGTCGAGCAGGGAGACTGATGCGGGGCTCAATCCCAGGACCCTGGGATCATGACCTGAGTCAAAGGCAGCCACTTAACTGACTGAGCCACCCAGGTGCCCCCATAAGATTTTGATTTAAGTATAAAAGAGGACTGCCATCTGCCACAAAATAGCAAAAGCAAAAGTTTTCAACAGTGCCTTTCACTTTAAAAAGAATTTCATATCATTAATTTTTAAACAGTCATTTTATTTCAAACTCTTCCTGGAATACAGAAAAATTACTCAATTAATAATCACATGTATTATTTCATATAATCCTCCCAACATCCTTATGAAGTGAATATTATTGTCATCCCCATTTTGTGGGTGAAAACATCAAGGCTAAGAGAAGTTAAACAAATTTTTCCAGGTCAAACAGCTAACAAATGGATCAATTTTACATTTTTTAAATTCCCCATCTTCATGGAGTTTTTTTTTTTTTGTACTTGGTTTATAGCAGGACATAGAAAAAAATTACCCTTTTTGCCATTATTAGATAAAACAGGTTGTCATTTTCTGAAAAGTCTTTGAATTTGCCTATCTATTTGGCAGCACTGATGGATGGTTAAATTTTTCTATTCTTTTGCAGAGGTTTAGGAGGACAAGCCCCTTTTCATATGAGGGGGAAACAATATAAATGCACTGGAAAGAGCAAGAGTTTCAGATTGAGAGGGGGAATCCAAAGACAAAGTTGGCTGTAGTGCAGTTAGATACCCCTATGGCATTACAAAGAGGCAAGCAAACAAGAACAACTTTGTCACTTCTATTCTTCCACCATGGATATTTCCGTCAAAGGGGGCTAGCTTCCAGAATAGCTCTATTAATAAAATGCAGGCATTCCTTAGGAAGACTTTCACCTTAAGAATTAATACTTTGTTATCAGGATTTCTTTGACAACCACCTAAGAGATAGACTTGAAAGACGGGCTTGAGGAGTAGAAAGAGACTTAGCTTTATGATTAGACAGACTGAGGAGAGAATGTAGTGAAACTAAGTTGTGTGTGTGTGTGTGTGTGTGTGTGTGTGTTTGTGTGTGATCTTGATGATTTAGCTTGATCATTTAGCCTGAATTCAAGGTCTGTATAGTGTGAATAAATAATTTGATGAGTGAGGTAGACTACCTGGTTGTAGACTAACATTTTCACTGAGAAAAACTAGTAATGCTGAGAAAATATGTATATAGGAGTTGGTTTTTTTTGTTTTTTTAAGATTTTATTTATTTATTTGACATAGAGAGACATAGTGAGAGAGGGAACACAAGCAGAGGGAGTGGGAGAGGGAGAAGCAGGCTTCCCGCCAAGCAGGGAGTCTGATGCGGGGCTCAATCCCAGGACCCTGGGATCATGACCTGAGCTGAAGGCAGATGCTTAATGACTGAGCCACCCAGGCATCCCTAGGAGTTTTTTTTTTTTGTTTGTTTTTTTTTTTTTTTTGAAGCCCTTAGAGAGCTACTGAGCCAGTGAGAAAATGAAGGGTAAGATCCTGGAGAGAAAGGAAGTAGAGAGAATCAAAGTACAAAGCCATGTCCCTAAAACCAGTGCCACTTTTTCCCTTGAGGCAATTTTCAATTCTTAGGCTGCAATGAAGAGGCTGAGAAGCTGACCCAAACTTCAAATAGTCTTATAGGTCTTGGGGAACTAAATTAGATTTAAGGTATGCCAAGGATAAGAGGCTCAAGTAGACATTCCAGACCCTCAACTGGGGCTCTGAAGAATTATATCTCAGGGGGAAAGGTGAGTAGAAATAGATCTGACCTCTCAAAGTCCCAGTTTCCCATTCACTCCATCATGAACTGGATTGAGGTGATTTTTCCCCACACTAACTGCCTCCCAGAAACAAAATAAATACTCTCTGGAGGGAAATAACACTATTCAGAGCCCCAAATTACCTCCATAATTTTTGCACTCAGTGTCAGGTACTCTATGAAATATCATGTGGCATACCAAAAGACAAGATCAAATGCCAAAAAAATCCAGAAGAATAAATAAAGGATACAGAGTTATCAGACATCCAGATATTGGAGTTATTAGCCATGGACTTGAACATATTAATCACATATATTTTCAAGATGTTAGCAGACAAAATAGAGAAATTTAGCAAAGAACTGAAAACTATAAAACAGAATCAGATGAAAATTCAAGGCTGAAACATACAATAGTTTAAACCTAGGATTTAATTGATGTATTTAACAAAGATTAGACACAACAGAAGAGATGATTAAGAAAAGAGAGGATGGGTCAGAAGGAACCTATATTACACGTAAATTAAGAGGTCACTAATTTAAATGTTAAACACCCTATATACTTCAGTTAAAAGGAAAGACTTAACAATGGATTAAAAATACAACATTCAGCTTACAAGAAACATATTAAATATAAGAATTCAGAGAATTTGAGAGTGAAGGAATGGAAGTATTTAGCAAAAGTACTTACTGTAAGAGGGTGTGTATATACAAATATCAAGTAAATTAGATGTTAGCACAGAGCATTACTAAAAATAAAGAGGGAAAGGTTTATAATGATAAAGGAGTCAGCTGTTCAGGAAGATGTAAAAATTCTAAAATTATATACATTTATATATAAATTTATATTATATATTAAATTATATTATTATATATTATATATAATTTTTATATATGTGTGTGTGTAATGCCTCTTATCCTTGGCATACCTTAAATCTAATTTTGTTCCCCAAGACCTATAAGACATAAGAAGCAAATGACAGCACTGAAGGAGGTAAAAAGGAGAAATTCACAATCATAATGGGAAGTTTCAACAAGCCTCTCAGTAAGTGAAAGTAGCAGATGACAAAAATCAGGAGTTATAGCAACAATTTGAACAGTATGATTAAGAAACTTGATCATACACACACACCCTCAAATAAACAAATGAAGAATATTGCACATAAAAACTGCAGACACTGAACAACACAAAACATTCACTCAAATTAAACACAGGCAAAGCTATAAAGCAAGTGTCAGCAAATTTGAAAAGAATGAAATTATGCAGAATTTATTTTCTGCCCAGAGCAGAATTACCTAGAAATTATTTACAAAAGGTAACTGAGAAATGTCTAAGTGCTTAGAAATTAAGCAAAGCACTTCAAACAACTGAAGGGTAAAAAGAAAGTCACAATGGAAATTAAAAAAGATCTTGAACTGAATGACTATGAAAATAAGACATAAAAAACTTGTAGGATACAGGCAAAGTGAAGCTTAGAGGAACATGTGTATTAGAAAAAAAGAAAGACTAAAAGGCACTAATCAAATTATCCATCTTAAGAAAGTAAAGAATAGTAAATAACACCTAACAAGTGAAAGGAAGAAAATAGTAAGCAGAAAACAGCAAAATAACAAAATAAATGAAATATACACTAAAATAATCAACAAAGCCAAATTTGTTTTTTGAGAGGATTTATAAAATGAACAATTCTTGGGGGCAAGGGTAGAGGTGAAACTGCTCAAGAGAAAACGAGAAAGTTCCAAATTACAATATCAGGAATGAAAAGAGGGACATTGATACAGTGCTTACAAAAATAGATGAGAGGGAACTATGAATAATTTTACGCAAATAAATTTGACATTTAAATCCAATTTAAAAAATCTTTGAAAACTCAGCTTACCAAAACAGATAAAATAAAAAATAGAATAGCCCTATATTTTAAAGAAATTGAGTCTATAATTAGAAGCTTGCTCCCAAAGAAAACTCCAGGTTTAGAAGGTTTCAGCCATGAATTTTTCCAAATACTTAAGAAATAACATTGATGTTAAATGAAGTCTTCCAGAGAATTTAAATAAAAGGGGGGGGGGTGGATTTCCCAACCTCTTTTGAGGCTAGGAAAATTTGATGTTAATATTTGACAAGAGCATTATAAGAAATAAAAGTTGTAGGACAATCTTTCTCATTAAACAAAGGCTTAAAATTCATAAACAAACTATTAACAAACAAATTGTGTGTATACACGTATGTGTGTGTATGTATTAATATAACACAATCAAATTGAGTAAATCGCAGGAATGCAAGTTGCTTTAATGTTTGAAACCAATGTAATTCATCCAGGGAATAAGAGGACAAACATAGACTGGGAGAAAATATCTGTAAAAGATATATCAGATAAAGGACTGCTATCAAAAATATTCAGAGTCCTTAAAACTCAACAATAAGAAAATAAGCAACTCTATTAAAAAGTGGGCAAAAGAACCAAACAGACACTTCACAAAAGAAAATATACAAATGGTAAATAAGCATATAAAATATGTTCAATATCATATATCATCAGGAAATTACAAATTAAAACAATGATGAAATACTACTACATACCTATTAGAATGGCCAAAATCCAGAACACTGACAACATCAAATGCTGACATGGATATGGGGCAACAGAAACTCTTTCATTGCCAGCAGGAATACAAAATGGTACAGCCACTTTGGAAGACAAATTGGTGTTTGTTTGTTTTTTTACAAAATTAAACATACTCTTACCATATAATCCTTGGTATTTATTCAAATAAGCTGAAAACTATGTCTACATAAAACCTTCACACAGATGTTTAAAGATGCTTTATTCATAATTGACAAGGATTGGAAAGGAATAAATAATTATTTACAGGAGATATACTTTGTATATAGAGAAAATAAAAAGACTATAAATTCTTAAAATTAGTAAGTAAATTTAGCAAGTCTGCTGGCTTCAAGAACAATATATTAAAATTATTTTTATCTCTTGGTACTAGCACCAAAAAATAAATATAATACAATGAAAATCAAAAGTGAATAAGATTTTTAAAAATCACATACCTAGGAATAAACCCATTGAAATGTGTGTAAGACCTCTACACACACACACACACACACACACAACACTACAAAATATTATTGAAATAAACTAAATAAGACCTAAATAAATGGAAGCATATCCCCATGGTCCTGGACTGGAAGACATCATATCATAAATATGTCACTTCTCCACAAATTGGCCTACAGCTTCAAAGTAATCCCAATCAAAATCCCATATCTTGTTTTTCACTGTTGTTGCTATTATTAAAACAGATAAAAGGATTCTAAAATTTGTATGGAGAGGATGCAACGGGCCAAGTATAACCAATATAAGCTTGCTTCATCACAAGATATTAAGCCTTATTACAACCCTGTAGTAACTAAGAGACTAGCATTGACCCAGAAGAAACAAGTATACAAATGTAACAGAATAGAAAGTCTAGGAACAAACTCACACATATGCAGACAACTGATTTATGGCAAAAGCAGTGAGGAATGGAAAGTTTTTCAGATATCCTCGTGAAAAAATTAATTCTTGACCCCTTACCTCACACCATACATGAAATAAATGTCAGATATATTATAGTTCTAAATATGAAGGTAAAATATAAGACTTCTAAAGGATAACATTGGAGATATATTCATGATCTTTGAGTAGTTGCTGAAATAAGTTGTTGATCTCAAAGTTGCTGAAATAAGATTCCAAAAGCACTAACCATAAAGGAATACACTGATACATTGGACTCCAGCAGTATGGAAGACTGCATAATACTGAACAAGAACAACAACAGAAAGAAAATAATATACACTATATGCTTGCTCTTATATAAAATTCAAAAGCAAGCAAAAGTTATCTATGGTGTTAGATTTGAACATTGGCTACCTTTAGGAGGAAGAAGAACTAATGACCAGGATAGGAAATAAGAGGGTTTATTTTGGGGTGTGGGGGGTGGGGAGAAGGGCACATAGCAGTAATATTATATTTTTTTACCTAGATAATGATAACTTGTGATCATTTATATGGCGTTCACTATGATTTATTCATTTTCTGTTAAGTACGTCATAGTTCACTTTAGAAGTATATTTATAAATAAATTAATTTCCAAGTAAATGCAAAGAATTTAGCACAGTGCTTAGAAGTCTTTCCCTTTACACTGGAAAGATAAGGAACACCTGAAGGACATGCTATTTAAAATAGATATGAAAGAGCAATGTCACCATTTTGCCTTGCTCCTGATCAGAAAGAATCTAGAGAGGAATTAGTTCAAAAATATGTATCAAGCAAGTGTGACCCAGGCTGTGATTGAAATAGACAGCACTACCAAATTGTATCCAGGGAGATCAAATTGTTGATGCAATCTATAGTTTCCCAGCTAATCCACTGAGCCAGAGAAAAATATGACACATTACCAAAATTAACTTCTGGAAGGGAGTCAGGCAGGAAGAATAGACAACAGTGGGATTACTCTTGTCTAGCTCATTAGTGAGTGAAACACTTATGAGCCAGGAGATATTGCTATTTCTCATCATAGATACTGTTTAATCACTGCAGTGTAACTACTAAACATAGAAATTCATGAATGAATAATATAAACACACACACCTACAACACACACATATACACACATACAACACATGCACATATGCACACATGCACACACACATATATACATGCACATTTCCTCAATTATTCCCTAACTATAAGCTAATGGGGTGTATGTCTGAGCACTGGGGAGATGATGGTAGAAGAAGAGAAACAGAGATGTAGTTTCCACCATGGAGGCAGAAGCATTATCATGATTATTTGATTTCTATCTCAGGGACACAGGGTTCTGCTAAGTGGACGCCTTGAAGTTGTACATGAAAATCATCTATATGTAGTTGCAGGTATGTTTTTGCTTTACCCTTTTGGTGAAAGGTTCCTGTGAACCATATCCTCCCAGGGGTCTTTGACTCTCCACAAATAATAACCACTGATTAAGAATTTATTCTTTACAAATTATTTCACAAACATGATCATTTATAAATCTCACAACTACCCTGTGAAAGAGGCAACATGGTAGGAAATATCATCTTCTAAGGATTAGGGCAATAAAACTCAGAGAAGTTACATGACTTGCCTGAGGCCACATATAAGTGGTAGAGCTGAGACTTGAATCAAGTGTATTATTCATATAAGATCTCTGAGAAACTTGACACATACCCATGAGGACTCCACTAGGGACAGGGAAAGCATGATTTCATGGGGTAGTCTATTCCACTCCAGAGCAAAGGTCATTTGTGGAATTACCTTCAGAGAGCCATAGATCTCCCCTTTCTGAAGCTTCCATCCTACTTCTGCCTTCTAGAGTTCCACCATATTTGTTTAATGCTTCATCCTTAGGTCATGACACTACTTGGATGGTCAAAAGTAGTTGGTGTGCTTCTCTCTGACCTGGTTTAGAGAGGCCACCCCACTATGTCATGACACCTAAGTCTAGGCTTGATACAATGTGATACAGAGAACAGTAGCCTCACAAAACCCTCTCAGAAGCCACTTCACAAAATGTGTTTGGGCTGATTAGAAGCCCACTTTTGCATTTCCCCTTCCTCAGAACCAGGCTAGTGTGGGAGTTGCAGCTGGATTTAGGATTCCTCAAAAAGCACCCTGTAGGACAAGACATGGAGTCAGCCTGTGTCAGCACATCTTGGGCACATGGGAACATGTGGTGTGCTGAGCTTTGGTGTGCAATAAAGGACAGCCAGGCTGACAAAGCGTGGAAAGCATATGGTAGGGGTGGGGCCTGTAGCTGTGTCAGGAATGCAGGCACATATGGTGACAATAATGTGCATGGGATATTATCCTTAATCTATCTCAAAAAACTTCTACACACCCACACACATACATACACACACCAATCAAAGAAGATTAGAGAATGTTATCATGGAAATAGGGATTAGATATCATCTAGTCCAATCCCCTCATTTTATTAAAAAACAAAAACAAACAAAAAAAATTGAAGCCCAGAATGTATGGGACAGCATATAACCTAAGTCACACAGAACCCAGGAATTAGAATCTAAGACTCCTTATTCCCAATCTAGATTCTGTCCTCGATACCAAGCTACTTCTCAAAAACTTAGAGCACCCAGCTATATTTCTCCTTCCCAAAATGGAACAAAAGCTCTTCTGGACAGAATGTCCCTGTGGCAGGTCTCAAACAGGGCATGAGAATGAGGGGGCAGATTCTGGACTGTCTTTATGTCAACTCTTGGCTCTAAAACTCAAATGGAACCTTGGGAGGCCCAGAAAGGAGAATCAATCAGTCAGCTTTGGAAAACCAGGTCCCCAGACCAGTCTGTTGGAAACACGCACAACTGCTCCCTACAGCAAAGAAATAAGGTTGCGATAAAGGCGGAGACACACAAAGCCCTTGCATTTCCCCTCCCACAGGCTCCCGGAAGGGAAAGGTCCTAGATTGAGGCAAAGAGAGGTGGTAAATTACACAAATCTTGTTGGATTCCTTCAGACCCACAGCCCAAGGACCAAAGGCTTATGGATGTTCACCTTCCTTTTCTCCCCACTGTATGAATTGCAATGTCTGCCCATACTTTACTATCCTAAAGTCTCTAAACCAAATATGAAACTCCTTTTCTAGCTACTTTTCCATTCTGGAAAACATGCTAGAAATTATATTCTGGAAAATTTCCCATTCCAGAGCATATGCTCTCCATTTCCTATCCAGGCTGGTGACTTAGCGATGACCTTTCAAAGCCTTCTCTCACATCCATGGCAGGTGAACATAAGTGAGGAAATTAAGGAGCCCACTGATGGGGCAACCAGATGAACCACATATCAGCCAGTTTTCTCAAGGTTACCCGTCTTCATACAAGAAGGGAACACAGAGGAATAAATTTTTTTCCATTCTCTCTGTTCCTCATATCCTTTAAGTTCCTTTTCAAGGTGTCTCATTATAGCCTTGCCCCAAGAATTCCAGTCAATATTATTCTCTCTATTCTAGAAAATAAATTTCTTGATTGTATTCCACTAAGAGCATATGATGGCAAGCCATGAAAGGAACTGTTCTTAGGTTAGCATTATTCCAGAAATTCTGAGGTGTTCAAAAAGTTCTTAGTCCTTCAGAATCCAGATCAAGTGTCAAGCCCTCCATGAAGTCTTCCTCAACATCACAACCAGTTCAAAGTGGATGTGTTCCAAAAATCCAGGGCATGCAGGCTGACTGTTTAACCCTATAACCATGAGCAAGAAAACAAATAGGGTATGAGCTTTCCTTCCTGAAGTCTTATATCAGAAGAGACCACCCAGCTTTTTGTTGCACATTTCAGAGGAAGAGGAACATTTCCTCCTAGAAGGAGAAAGATAAAATGATACTCCAAGATTTGTGTCAAGCCAAGGATTACACAATTTGGGGAGCAAATCATAAGCTAGACAGCCATTAGCACCTCACTCAACCACTACTCCAAAATAAAGCAAGATTTTCACTTATTTTTCTCATGCTCTAATATCAGATTTTTAGTTCTGGAGCCTCCAGCTGGTAAGCCAAACAACACTGGGGAAATGTTCAAAATTTCAAGAGAAACTCAAAGAGTAATTTGGTCTCACCAAAACCAAGCTAAGCCATTGGCAAACAGAGGCCAGCAACTTGTAAATGCACCAGGAGGCACCCCAAGTGTGCTCTAAGAGTCTGCAAACATTCTCCAGTGTCTAGGTGGGTTTTCTCACTAAGCAAAGGCCAGAGCCTCCATCTGCTTTCCATCACTGTCTCCATTCTTACATTCTGGCAGAGCTCTGGCCTGGTTACATTTAGTATGCCTCCAAAGTGGCCTGTCCCAACAGAGCCTGGTGCTGAGTTCTGGGGACCATGTACTCTGCCAGGGGTGTGGCACCACTGACTGCCTCTGATACCCTCACATTTTACTTCTCTCTGCTTCCGTTCTCTATTCCTGGAAACAGATAAGCAACATTATAAAGAATGTGCTTTGAGATCCCACGATGGTCTACACTAGGCCATAAATAGAATTTTGGCCAGGAAAGTGGAATCTTATATCCTGAAGCACTTTAAAAATAGCCAAGGATTTATCTGAAGCAGACTAGATTGCTCCTTTAGGGAAATGATGTAGTTGACCTTGGGCAAACACTTTCAATCCAGTAAGTCCATGAAACATAGCTGTAAAATGTATGTAATCATCCTAATTATGTTGGATTTTTTTTTTTTCAAAAAAATCACTCACACAGCTGTGGCACTGGGTTCAGTGTAGCAGTTGAGTTTCTGGCAAATGATATAGCTTTGGGGGATGCGTAAATTGAGATGAAATCTGGTGTGAACCACATAGACTGTGGAGAGCCATACTCAAGAAAGTAAACCTTACCTATCTCCACCATGTGCTAATGAAATGACTTGGTAGGTGGAACAACCTCAGCTTTCGAGCGGTCCTGACATGTTGTACTACTATGATCAGTTAGCATTCTCCTTTCACTCGTTTCTAAAGAGATAGTAACAAGTACAGCAAGATTGTGCTATGCATGACAATTTAATTTCAGGGTTATTATGATTATGAAAAAGGCAAAACCAAGTAAGTGACCGGTACCCCTTGTATGAATTACTTGCTCCAATGCTGAAATGGTCTCCCTGTCTCTGCCTGTGGACTGAAGTCAGAATGATCTTTTTAATAAGCCAATCTGATCTTTTAGCTCCTCAGTTCAAAACTCTAATTTTTCTAAGTATTTAAGACAAAGTCTCTACTCCTTAAATTAGCATACAGAGTTCTTGATGATCTTACTCCTACACACCTCTGCCACCAGCTCACTTACCTGCCTGCTTATTCTCCTCTCTCTCCCTCTCTCCACCCCACAACATTCTCAATCCAAACTGAAGTTCAGCTCCTTCAACAGACCGTGCACCTGTCCTCTGAGCCATCATACATGTGGTTCCCTATACCTCTAATGTTCTTCCCACATTTCTCCCTGATTAGGTGTGGTGCATTTGTCAGGTCTCAGCTTCAGGGTCATCTGCTCCAGAAAACTCTCCCCAGTCCTTGCCTAAAACTAGATTCTATGTTCCTTCAAATGCTCTTATGAGTCTATATGTCTAATATAAAGTTCTTACCACATTGAGTTGTTAATGCAAACTTTTCCTGCAGACTCTATCCTCTGTAATGACAGAAGTTCATTTGTTTACCAGTTTATGCCTTACACTATGCCCAACACATAGTGAGCACTTAATAAATGTTCATTTTAGTGTTGCTGTTATATACTGAGAAATGATAAATCCAATTATGCAATGGTATTAATATTCAAATAGATGATCTGGTATGCAGTCAATAAAAGTAAAACTTGTGGATATTACATAACACAAAAACACTTGTATTAATGTTTACTGAAAAAGCAAAATAAAAATGTACATTTGCAACATGATCACAGCTACATACCAGAATGCACACACCAAGAAAAAGAAGACTAGAAGTAAATAAAGGTAACATGTTAACAGTGGGTTGTTTTGAGGTGTTAAAAGTATGGGTAATTTTTCTCTCAATACTATTAATTTTCTAAATTTTGTAAAATAAACATTTTTAGAGTTGAAAATATAATTGAAAAATGTTAATAATTTATAAATATAAAATACAATATTCTCATTGCAGAAAAATATAAAACCACCAGCAAGTTCAAAGGAAAAGAAAATGAAAACCACTTATAATCTTACTACTATGAAGAAGGTGGTAAATGTTCATCCTTCTGCATATATATGCGAATGTTTAACTAAAAATCACCTGGACAACTGACACAGTGTGGCACACTGAATAAAACTAGACTGTATGGGATCTCCTTGGAGTCTCTAGATGGCAGTAACCAGATACAAATATTCTTTCTTTTTGGTTGCTTCCAACATTTATCCAATTCCTAAAATACTCCTGAGTCCCTACCAGATGCTAAATGGTGAGCACCAAAAGAGGCAGAAATAAACACAGGGTTCTGGAGGCATCAGTTCATGCCTACAATGTGACTACTAAACGAGGGGAGTATGAAAACCAGGAGAGGAATGTGGTAGAGAAGGGAATGACTCCTTAAAGAGAGTGAGGAAGGAAGCAGACATCCAGCAGTAGAGATGGTGAGTAGAACTGAACATGCAGTGGGAATCCTAGGACCCTGGGAGAGAAAGAAGAACCCAGTATGAAAACAAAGGGGTAAACAAGACAGCCAAACTTCAGAGACATCTTTAAGGAAAAGGCAAGACAGTGACCTGACAGATGTGCAAAAATTCTAGCTCTTACTTAGTCAAAATCACATCAATATGTACAGGCAGTCCCTGCCCTGTTGTCTGAAGGTCCAAGCTTGTCTTTTGGGTTAACTGATAATAGGAATAACTTCTATTTCTAGTCCCATGTCCATAGAACATTTCCTTGCAGATGTTTGGAACACAATAATGAGAATTATGCCTTTAAATAAACTTCCCAGTGGTTAGAATTATAACTTGAAAGCAGGACTGGCCAAAGGCAAGTATTTTAAAAGTTGGGTTGCCATTTAAAGGCCCTGTCCTTAGTTCTACCAAGTCTCCACCAAATGCAGCTAGTATCCAGTAGTGTCATGGTGTGTAACTAACTGTTGACTGTAGACATCATGGTGGTTCTGCACTCATGTTCTCATCCCAACATTTAAATGACCACAGAAAAAAAAATTTCATTCCATGCTCCAAACCTTTCTTAAGCCCAGACTCTCCTCAAACCCTATTGGCTCTGTATCCCGCTCTCTTGGAATTATGATCTTTATGGATACTGGGCAAAATAAAGAAGCAATGGGGAGTTGCTAATCAACAGGAATGAAGTTTCAGTTAAATAAGTTGAATAAGTTCTAGAAATTTGCTGTACAGCATTGTGCCTATAGTTAACAATACTGCATTTGTTAAGCGGGCTGATCTCATGCTAAGTGTTCTTACTATGGTAAAATAAAATACAATAAAATTTTTTAAAAAGCAATCAGTGTGTTAGTTGAGATAACACTGGTAGAAGTAGGGAAACCTGCATTCTTGCCATGATTTTGAAACTGTATTCCTGATCATCTGAAACGAGGTAGAGGGTGATTGAACAAGTTCTATCTGCAGTTCAGCTCTGATTGTATAAAATTCTATATTTAACATATTGCCCTTAATAGGGATGCCCTAAATATCATATTTTAATTCAAAACAAATATAGGTCTCCTTTCAGGAAATCATGTGAGTGTCATTAATTGGAGAGACTGCTCTGGCCAATTATGAAGTCATTTATTGAGTTCAGCTATTTATAAGTGAGCCAGAGTGATGCTATAGAAATAATCCAGGATACAAAGACGGGCAGATGGCTTTGACTCTCACTTGGTTACCTTCTACTTGTGGGATCTTGCATATCTCTTAAGCTCTCTTGTTTTAACTTATCTACAGAAATGAGAATAATAACAAAATCTCTTTTACAGCACTGTTGTCAGTTGCAGAAGATAATGAGATAAGGTTGGTTATATTTAACAAATCTCAAAGTTAAGGAGTACTTATGAGTTATTCTTGTGCTGGATAAATCCTAGATCCAATAACTTCTAGCACATTCATTCACACCTTATTCTATCAAGCTCCCCTGTGTGTAGAGGGTGTATGTCCCATTCCTTTGGGCATCCATAGCTCTAAAATGTTGACTGAATGAGAGACTGAATGGGGAAATAGTGATTATAAGTTTAAGAGAGAGTAAGACTAGGACAAAACTGAGTCTTCCCACATCTTCAGCACCTGGCAAATAACTATTCTTCACCAGGACACACCAGCAACTCCGAGGACCCTTTCCTGTCCTCCTCCGTAGCTCCATGGTGGAGCCCAGGCCAAGCTGAACTCTCTCTCTTCCATACAGCCTCCACCAGCCCCATCTCTACAATAGTGCCTGCTCCACAGCCCTGCATTCTGGCCTTTCAGTTAGCATATGAGCTTTTTGAGACATGAACTGACTTTATTTACAGGAACTGGGTAACTATTTTGAGGTAGATAGAGGGGTCAAAGGATCCATGGGTAGTTGATGGTGAAGAGGGAGGATGATTGAGTGGATTGTAGCTCAACCAAAATCTTAAAAAGTTCCTTCAGCTTTTCTGAGCTTTTTAAACTTTAAAGATTTTGCATCTTAAAAGTAGGTAGAATCAAAGAATCACCAGGGACTCTTGAGCAGGTTCTAACTGAACCCATAATAATTGTTTCACTTTTTGTTTCACAAATCAGCCCCAGGGAAGACCCCCCCCTTGAACCAAATATGTATCTCTTTTAGAAGGGACAAACTTAGGGTCATAATGGTTGAAAGGCACCTGACAATCCAACCTGGATCAACCTCATGGATCAATGGAGGACAGATGTCATAGCATACACCACTCCCATGACAACCACAGAGACAGAGCAGAATGAGAAGAACCATTGTGACCACTCTTTAACCTCTCAAGGGGAAAAAAAAATCTATACAACCAGAAGATCATAAGAGGCTGGAACACTTCTCTTTAGAATGTAAGATGCTCCACAAATATCTCTAACTGGCTAGCCATCTCGTTCAGATTTTTTTAATAAAATCTAAATGAGTCCCCCTCTCAATATATCCATGCCAGGTACTTAAATATAAGAAGACAGAAAAGTTAATCAAAATCCCCTTTACACTCTCTCTCCCTTTGATACGCTAAGGGCTTGCAGGTCATGGTGGGATCCAGTGAAGATGCCACTTAAACCTTCACCCTCTTTCTATCACAGAACATGAAGTAAAAGACGCTCACAATGTAACTACCAGTATGTTCCCTTCCTGCACGTCAAGTTAATACTACAGGATGTATGAACTGTGCACAATGCCCTTTCCAGAATGGCATCCATATTTCCCAAACCTATCCATTCAGCACTCTCTAGTTTTTAAATAAGTAACACATGCAGAAGCAAATGAGGCCACCAACTCTTCCTGTTGCTTCTCTTGTTTGGCGATTCATAGACTTTTCATCACTGGTCAGTTAAGTAAAAAATCACTTATGGTGGAGAATTCTTTTGGATTTTCTGATTGCCTAATTAAATTATCATCATTGCTCAATAAAGCTGGAAAGAGTTTCACATGCCAAGGTCATTTCCTGCAAACACAAGCCATTTCAGGAGATGGAGGGTCAGGGGAAAGTGTGAGAGAGAGGAAAAGATGAAGTTAGAGACAGGGAAGGGAGAAGAGCACAAGGAGCTGGGGAGACTATAGGAATAATTTTTTGTAACGTTTTAATTCCCTCAAATTAAAATCGGGCTAACTGCATGAATGAATGAATATGAACAGGCCACTGTGTGACCTTCCCCTCCGCTCTTCCTGCACTGTTTGGATCCACTTCTTACCAGGTACAATTCTAAGCCCTTCCCATCAGCTGTGAACTCTGACTTCTGAAGTTCACTCTTCTGAATGACCATAAAAACCATTGTTTTCAAAACCCACCAGCCAATCCCATCCTTAAACTGAAGAGAATTGTCCACTTGGCTTCAAATGATGACAAGTCCAGGCTTTTGAAATGGATTTAGGAGCAGCATCCCACTGTTCCTGGCAGGGGTAACTGCTATTCGCCATCTCCTTCACCCTCACCTGAACTATCTGGTAACACACCTGAGTACCACACCACCCCAAAATACACAGTGCAGCTTCTATTCCCCTAAGTAACAAAAGCTGACCTCAAGTACCAAAGGAGATGGGCATGTTTGTACTACAAGCTTTCCCCTGTCTTTGAGCCATAAAGAAAACTGAAGAAAATACTAGAAGCTTTGTAGATGGCAGGAGTTGAAGCTTGTCATACTGTTTGAGGTCTTGTGGGTCTGGGCCCTGTTTCCTATTGTTGCTGTAACAAATTACCACAAAGTCAGAAGCTTAAAGCAACATGGTTTATTACCTTCAGTCCTAAAGATCAGAAATCCAAAATGGTCCCCACTGGGCTAAATTCAAGGTGTCAGCAGGCTGGTTCCTTCTGGAGGCTCCAGGGGAGAATCATTGCCTTGCCTTTTTCAGCTTCTAGAAGCTGCCTGCATTTCTTGGCTTGTGGGCCCTTCCCTCCATCTTCAAAGCATATCATTCAATATTTATTTTGCTGTCTGTGATCCTGCTGCTTCCCTTTTATAAGAGGATGGTTGTGACCACATTGGGCCTATAATCCAGAATCATCTTCTCAAGACTCTTAATCACACCTACAAAGTTCTTTTTACCATGTCCCAAGTAGAAAGTTATGGTTTTATAAGGCATGGCAAGGGAGGGTCTCTGTGAGAAGGAGACTTTGCAAGAAACACCTGAAGGGAGGGAGAGAATAAGCCACTGATATCTCCAAGGAAGAGACACAGGCAGGCAAGACAGCAAAAACACTGGCAGAGCAGAGAGCCTGATCCCTGGCTGCTCTGGCACAGCAGGAGGGGCAGCGTGGCCACAGCAGAGGGAGCTGGGAGAAGGGGAAAAATGAGATTGGAGAGCGCCTCAAATGCCATTGTGAAAACTTGGGCTTTTTTTCTAAGTCAAAGCCGGCAATCAAATAAGCACATTTTAGGATTGGAGATTTTTGGGGATCTTTTATTTTCTTTTTTAGTTTGCTCACATACAGACATTTAAAAATAGCTGCTAAATGCTTCTTTCAGGGAATGTGAGGCACTCATAATAATAATAAAAAAGTGCCCTGGGCTTTCTTACAACTGGATACATCAAAGGGTTTTCACTAGTAATTTGGGGAGCGTCTGCCTCTGGGTACCACTGCTGTGATTTCAAAATAGAATTATCTTGTGGGATGTGATTTCTTGAATCATTAGTTTTCCATTTTCTCTTCCTCTTTTCTTTTTGTTCAATTGTTTTAGTCTGGTGCTAGTATATGCAAGAAGTTTTTAAAAAATGGTGGCTCATGGGCAATTGGATGACAGTGCAGTTGCAGAAGAGAAAAAGGCACGGGGCCTCTCCCTTGGGCTCAGGGTGACCCAAACCCCCTGGATCATTCAGTCAATGGAGACTGTGGGCCTATCAGGGTGTCCAGCTTTTCCAAAACCATGGAAACATCAGGAGGAAAAGACTGAAGGCCAGGGGCAAAATCAAGACAGGAGAGCTCTTCACAAGCTGTGGACTACTTTACATGATTTAATTAAACCTTTTGCTGCAGCACGGGCCTAGAACGAAGGCATTTTTGACATATGTAGAAGAGTTCTTACCAGAAGCACATACATCGGAACAAAATAGAACCCAGGACCCACCCCTTTAATTACTTGGCTGACAGCAAGCTCAAACTCTTCAAAATTATAATTATCAACAACTCTAACTCATTATGTACTGAACAGTACTTATCTTTGAAGATTAATAATTTTAGCATTATTAAGGAAAAATAACAAAATTACTTAATTTCCTTCTCACCCAAAAAGCCACATCTTTAAAGGAAAAGCCTCCAGGCAGAGAACAAGAAATGCACCACTGGCCGTACAGGACCTCCTGGAGTATCATTTATGTACAGCCCACCCACTGCGGACAGCACACAGGTGAGCCTAGGGGCACAGGAACTACCACTCTTACCCCTCCTGGCTCTTTTACTTGCCTTTCCCCACCTCTGATTTCCAAAACAATGAAGATAAGAGGCTGGCAAAGAGGATGAGGAGGAAATATTTCAGGAACTCTGATTCTTCTGCATATTTGGCACCATGTTCCAGCCACATACCAACATTTCTAGGTCTGAACTGTACTACAGAGTATCATTTTTCAAGGAGAAACAGTAGGGAAAAAATGGGTCTAGGCATGAAGGGAAGAGGGACAGGAAGGAGACAACAGGACAAATGAGGACAGAGCTAGCTGTGAGGGCCCCCCAGCCCTTGAAGGTACACTCCAGTTGATTTAAGAACAACATGCAGAGCAAATAAAATGCTTCTGGTCCCAGATTTTGGGCCACGAGTTTGTGACCTTTGGAACCAATCTGATAGTCCTTGAGGATCTGAGGGGAAGGAAAGCTGAAGAGTTGCACTTCCAGAGTTTCCCCAGGAACTCCAAATTCCTTGGCCCACACATGATTATTTACATCCTTTGTAAGTTACATACTTAGTGCAAAATATCTCCACTTTAAAGAATGTGAAGTAGCTATGTTAATACAAACGAAGGAATAAAACTGAGGTAAAAACTGCAGGGATAGCCCATTGCTGGAAAACCTCTCCTTAGTGATTCTTAGGTGAGAAAATACAGGCCCTCAGACTGGGGCAGGCTCAGAAGCAACCTGTCCCCTCTCTGTGGCCAGCAAGGCATTGAAAGGTCTGGCTGTGTCCTACGTTTGTCAACTCACCCCAACTCATCTCCCCTCCCTGGTAGTTATGAGGCTTCTCCTACATTGGCTTTTGTTCTTGACCATTCCAAACTTGCTCCATTCCCCCAAAATTTTGACCTAGTACCTTCCTCCACCTGGTAACTGCCCCATAGTCCTCACGGGCCTACCCTTTTCCTCCATCAGATGTCAGATCAAAGTCACCTTCTCAGAGAAGTTTCCCTAATAACCTCCTTTAAGGTAAAATATGCTCCCCATACCACATTTAGGTACTTAGCAGTGTATCACCTTATTTTATTTTTGTTATAACACCAATGGCACTCTGAAGTCATCCTGCTTATTGCCCATTATTTATTGTCATCTCCTGCTGGAAATGGACCCCTATCCATCTTTTTTTTTTTTTTTTTTTTTTTTCACTAAACTCCTGGAGAGGTCCAGCCACATAATTCGCAGGGTCCAATACAAATAAAAATATGGGCCCCTTATTCAACAACCAAGAAAAAAGTTCTTTCTTTTCTTCTGTGGTCTCTCTCAACCAGTCACAGTGTTTCATTTGCTGTTTAATATCATGTTCCAACTATGGGACAAGTACAGACCCTCACAGGCACCCAGAGCCCCAAACCCCATGACTTGACATGCAACCCCAAATGTCCCTGTGTTTGTGCCCAGACCCTTGCCAGGGTAAGAGGATAAGGGGAAAGGATGGTTGAGAATCTGTTCTAGGGAGGTAGGGAGGCACGAAAGGATTCAACGAGTCTTGACCACATACCCAGCTGTTTTACTGGACTTCATTCACAAAATACAGATCCAAATATAAAATTATTAAGAATCTCAAAATGACAACCACAGATCATTAACCCCCAAGCACAGGTCCCCCTTCTAATCACAGTGGCCCTGAGTCCAGTCTTGTCCCCAGTCCCTAGGACAATCCTTGGCATATGGAAGGGAATGAAAGAATTAATGAAAGAATAGGCAAGTAAATAAACTAATAATTCCACAAATGACTTCTACTTTGTCTATCTTGTGAGCAACACAGTTTGCTTTTCATAAATGCTTCCTTGATAGCATGCCATTCAAAAGGTATTCTACTAGGAGCTCTGAGGGCATGCAAAGATGAATCAGGAGCAGTCTCCTTCATAAAATCTGCAAGCCAGTAGTGGTCTTAGACAATGCCCTCAACTCCTCCATGAGGCAGAAAATGAAAAGTGCCCTAAGGTACAGAACAATGGCAGCTCAGACATCTATATAGCTGCAGGGATCACAAAAGGTTTTATGAAAGAGGTGGCATTTAAGTAGGCCTTTAAAAAATACGTGATTTAGTCATAAAGTGAACCCAAGAAATAGCAAAAATGTCAGCAAAGGGTAAAGGAGGACAATCAGAATTATGTATGGTATAGAGTTGATGGTGCTTAGGAAGGACAGCCAGAAACCAACTTAGGAGGTGGTTCAAGACCAAATACAGAGAAACCCTTTTTTTTTTTCCCATTGTCATTTGTGTGTGAATTTTCAATATAAATGCGGGAACATAAGGCATTAATGCAAGTCAAAATGTTTCGGTGAACACGTTTCAGCAGTTCAACTTTATAACAATTATAAATAAAGCTGTTAAATTTTTCTGGACAATGCCAGCATTTGGATTTTTTTAAAACAAGTAAATTTCTTATTGACAGCAACTAAATGGTGTTTGTAGCATTTTTATCATACAGTAGATCCATCCATTCTCTGTACTTTTCTAACTGAGTTGTCCTACATGCAAGTAGTTTTTTTTTAATTTTTTATTGTTATGTTAATCACCATACATCATTAGTTTTTGATGTAGTGTTCCATGATTCATTGTTTGCATATAACACCCAGTGCTCCATGCAGAACGTGCCCTCTTTAATACCCATCACCAGGCTAATCCATCCCCCCAACTCCCCTCCCCTCTAGAACCCTCAGTTAGTTTCTCAGAGTCCATAGTCTCATGTTGTGTCTCCCCCTCGGATTCCCCCCATTCATTTCTCCCTTCCTACTATCTTCTTTTTTTTTTTTAACATAGAATGTATTATTTGTTTCAGAGGTACAGGTCTGTGATTCAACAGTCTTACACAATTCACAGCACTCACCATAGCATATACCCTCCCCAATGTCTATCACCCAGCCACCCCATCCCTCCCACCCCCTACCACTCCAGCAAACTTCAGTTTGTTTCCTGAGATTAAGAATTCCTTATATCAGTGAGATCATATGATACATGTCTTTCTCTGATTGACTTATTTTGCTCAGCATAATACCCTCCAGTTCCATCCACGTCATTGCAAATGGCAAGATATCATTCCTTTTGATGGCTGCATAATATTCCATTGTGTGTGTGTGTGTGTGTGTGTGTGTGTGTGTGTGTGTGTATACCACATCTTCTTTATCCATTCATCTGTCGAAAGACATCTTGGCTCTTTCCATAGTTTGGCTATTGTGGATATTGCTGCTATAAACATCAGTCCTCACTCGGTTCTTGATTCCATCCATGATACCAAATTCTTGACCTAGAATCTGAGTTTAAGATGGATTCTCCTAGCTTTTCAAGTGCAAAATGAAAAACTTACTTTATTTCAAACAAACACAAATGTATACACATATTCCATGGATCTTAGAGATTAATTCAATTTGGAAGCCCTGGCAACCCAGAATCTTCAAGTAAAGAAATGATCATGTTATACTGAATCAGATGGGAATAAGAAAACCCTGGCCTCCCCAGAGAAACCTTCCTCCTACAGGAGACTCAAGTTTAAGGTTAAGGAAACTCAGCTGGCTTCCCAGTTCCAGTTATCTAGGGTGAAGCTGAGCAAACTTTCAAATCAGACCAAAAACCCAAGGCATTCCCCATTGCCAATCCATATCATAATCAATGCTGATTGAATGTCTGAATGTAATTTGAATGAAAAGCATTTCAAAGCATGAAGGCTCTGTTCCCAATAAGTTTAGTCTATATAATCAAATGCATTCTTTCTGGCCCAATCAGCAGAGGCTTGGCAGAATAAAGGTCCTTGGTATGAGCAAAAAAATCCAAATTTAAATCTTACAATTGCCCCTTTGAGGGTCGTTGACTCGGCAAGTTTTACAGTGGTGTACTGAAATGAATACTGCCTCTATGCAAAGCAACAGGAGGTCACATTATAATTAGAATGCAATCAGTGGAATTGGTTATGGCTTGGTTTTCTTCCTGAAATGACAATCTATGCCACATCTGCCATTACATTAATATTTTCTGCATTACTAGAAGAACAGAGGGAGGGGGTCGGGTGGAGGGGAAGTCAGTGTCTTTCTGCGGAGCAGCTGATAGAGCTGTCTTTAGCTAGAAGTCCACATGAGCTAATCAAGGCCCAAACAGTTCACCTTTAAAATACCCAAACCATCTGGCAGGCTGTCCCATGATAAATCTCAATGATAAATGTCTCCGTTTTGATGTTACAAAGGAACCGCAGACCTGCTCAGTTTTGGCACAGCTGAAAACATACTGGCAACAGTAGAATAGAACTCAGATGTCCCAAAATAGAGAAGTAAATCATTTTGACCTGCAGGGCATAATATATTTAGAGAAAACCTGATTGTAATAAAAACGTTGGACTCATCACAGTTTCTACTATAGAAGTGGTGATATATTTTTTTGTAATACTTTTCAGTTTAGTGAAAACTCCAGCATGTACAATTTACAAGCCTCATTCTTTTTGTTTTTGTTTTTGTTTTTGTTTTTTCCCCTTCCCTTTTCTTCTTTCTTGTCTTCAGACCTCTCTTTCTGCCACTTGTAGGCTACAACAGTCTTGTCTCTCTGGTTCTCAGATATCCTGTGGGGGAACTGTTGGGGCAAGCATGCCTTCAGAATGATTAATCCACTCCCCTTCAGAGGTCTGTTTTGCTGGGCTCACGGCCACTGCCAAGAAAGGACACAGTGTGACCACCAGCACCAGGAAGTGAAGGCACAGCCTCTAAACTCAAGGTTAGCCTAGACCTAATGCCGAGAGGGAATCGTAAAATAAATTATGTTGTGTGGCTTGGGAAGGTAGACTTTTATGTCCAGCCAAACTTCAGAAACAAATTATGGAGTGGTCAGTTGGCCTTATTTATTTCATCTTTCCCCCCCACAAAGTTAGGAAACTAATTAAACATGGATACAGAGTGTCAAGGGCAAGGTACTAAAGCCTCTGAATGTTAGGCCCCTCTCCCCCCTTCCCTAACCTGACACACAGCTCCACAATCCTTACTAGCTCTGAAGCTCAGCATGAAGGATCTCAGCCTAACAGAGGGGTGGCCAATAAAAACAGGGCCTTGTTGGCTCAAGGACTCTTGGGGAGCTGCCTGGGACCGTGTGACGACTGAGCAAAGCACAGTCTCCTCCACTCTCGTCTGGTTGACTGTAAGTGCCTGACCAATTCCCTCCACGGTTGCCAGGGTCCCTTTCTGGTGAGTAACAGGAAAGACACATTTCCCATCTGCCTCCTAATACATGGGTGAATATACTGGTTTTGCTCAGGTACCCAAAAGGGGAGTCAGAAATAGGCATGGAAGGTGACATGTTTCCAGTGAAAAAGTTCTCAATCTCACTCTCTAGATCTCAAGACAAGGTAGGGAAAAGGGTGAGGCCCATCTCTTTCTCCAGAGACAATCTCCCTGGGTGAAGCAGAGTTGTGTGGAGCAAGGCCAAGATGCTTTAAAGTTCATGGGGCCTGCAGCAGCGAGAGTCTGCAATTACTCAGACAATCTGGAAAATGAGGGCAAATAAATTTGAGGTAACTATTTTCAATAAAACTTTTAAAAAATATATACTGACAGTCCATTTGGAGGGGAAAAGACACAATAATTTATTGGCTGTTGGCAACTCAACTGGAGACAAGTTAGCCCATACCGCCTTGTCTGCCCTGGGCCAAACAACACATATCTAGCTATTTGACTGTCTTCTCATAAGTCAGTTCTAGAGGTGCAGAGAGGAAACCCACTGGATCACCGGCATCCCCAGCTTTTTTATAATTTTTCTGGCTTTCACCTGTATCCCCTCCAGGTCACTGACATCTCGCTGCTTCAGAAGTGTTTAGAGAAGAATAAGGTATTTCAGCTGACATTCTGGAAGATTCAGTGGGGGGAGTAGAAAAGGGGCAGGATGGGGCTCCTTACTCTATGGGATAAGAGAATGAATTTGAACAGCTACAGCTGAAAGAACTGCATCGTCGCTTTCTTCCCCCACCATATGGTCTCTCCCTCTCATATCTGATTTATAGCTCCTGATCACTCCAGATCCTTTGACTAGGCCACTTTCCAAATGTCTTCCTACTGTTGAATATTTGGGTGCCAATATTTCCCCTAGGGAAAAGAAGAGACAAAGAATAATGATGTCCTGACTTCTGCTCCGCCCCCACCCTTTCTCCACCCTGCAGTATTTCTGGTCTTGTTTTAATCATCTGGGAAAGGAAACCTAGGCCATTTCTTTTTCCTTGTCTAATATTTAAAGCAAGATAAGTTGGAATTACATTTGCCTGAAAAGACTGAGTAAAACATATTCAAAAACCATGTATTTAGCAATGCTAAATATTGTAAATCTAAATGTTGTATATCTACAGCTGTATTACTGACCAGTGGTTTCCCACCAAGAGCCTAACAATCAATTCATTTGGAGAAAGATTACTTACAGGAGTGTGTGTTAGTCAAGTCACAAGGAGTATAGGATTGCCCTCTTTCTCAAGCCCTTCAAACTTGCACTTCCAACCATTGTCTTCAATCAGAAATGCTTGAGTTCCAGGGGCAAAAGCACAGCACATGATAGGATACTAAAATTTTCAACTGACTCATCAACCCCAATCTACCAATTGGGTTTGAATCTTCTCTTTTAACAAGGTATTTTTTTGTATCAGGCAGCCTCCCCCCCAAAAAATATTAAATAAAATCCTGTTGGTGCTACTCTTGTATGATGCTCTTACAGTTATGTGGTTTATATATTATTTCCACCAATTCTTTTAAACATCATGTTTTCAGACTGTTTCAGGAATATTATTATTTTCTGATTGCCTCTAAGTGTTGGAAAATACTCATTCATGTGATAATTATTGACTGCCAGGCACCATACTGGACTTAGAGCTACAAAGAGTTTTCAAAGAATTTGACAATCTAGCTAGAATGATCTAAGGTAAGTCTTACATTAAGGGAAAATAATGATGGAATCTGATCTGAACACACACCAGAGAAAAGGAAAGCAAAAGAACATATAAACAAAAACCCATAAATGGCCTTAATTCACATAGTATGGAGGCAATACACTTTCCACTTTTGGGAATAAATTCAAATGTACTCATCAGTGACTATTGTCTGTGTTATGAGGTGATGACATTTGTGGCATATAAGAGAAGCCAAAGCTGCCCTCTGATGAGCCAAGTCTGTATTTCATTCCTATCCTGATCACCCATGTTTAATAGGCAGAGGGGAAATGACTACATTTGTCTTCTAAAAAAAAAAAAAAAAAACTACAGGGGAAGTTCCAGCTGAGATAGTTGGGCTGTGAATCCAAAGATGCATATTATATAAAAAAGCAGCAATAATGAGGCAATTATGAGAGCCAGCCAAGGATACAGTGGGGTGGCATAATTGAGCAGGAGCTCTGTAAATTTGGATCTGATCATGAACTAGAAATACGGTTTGATTCATTCAGGTTGGTCGCACTTCACACCAGAGAAGATTGCACTTATTTGCTCCTCCTGTAGTTATTTCTCTGCAGTGCCTTATTTAATCTCAGTGATAAGGGTCTTTTCACCTTTTCAAGGTCAGGAGGATGGGCTAGCTTTAAGTGGAAGGTTCAGAAGAAACATGTCTGGAACTCAAAAGCCCACCTCTCTTCTTAAGTTTGCTCCAGTTCTGGGAATTAAGCCCAAAAGAAGGCATAAAAGAGATGAATCACATCTCTTTCATTGTTTGAATTTATTTTGTATGCTATGTGGGTAATGACCAACATGTCTTGGGAAATGACAATGGGAAGAATCTCTTGGGGAGATTAGGTCTTTATGCCTTTTCAGTGATTAATGCATGTCTGGGCATACTCTCACTCAACCAATTACTAAAATACAAAAATAAAGCAAATTAAGGTTGGCAATGATAACTTCCTTTCCTAAAATTAATAATAACAGTAGTAGAGGAGTTGTAGCAGTAATGGTAGTAGTGCTGGTGATGATGGTAGTAGTGAGCCTCCTTTTAGTTTATTGTGAATAGTCACACATGCCTTCCCCACGTCCCCAATCCATGCTTGGTCCAAAGGCCAGCTTCTTTCATGGAATTGGCTCTCCACCACAAAGGTGGGTGAGCTAACTCTGAAAAATAATACAAGATTTTCATCTAAGGAGCTATAACTGACCGTGGTCTAACCTCAAAGTGAAGAAATTTATGAAAGATTCTTAACTCTCAGGCAGGGAATACATTCTTCTCCAATATGATGCCTATGAAAAATCTTCACAAGATCAATTTTCATCTTTGAAGAATTTGTTTTACCAGTTGACAAAATACAACTGCCAGTGAAAAACTGGAGAATCTTGCTATTTGTGGGAAGATGAGAGTGATATAAGATACCTGGTTTCTTCTGGTCAATTCACCTGACTTTTTCCTGTGCTCAAAAAGCAAAGGTTCTCAGAAAATGGATTGGAACCTCCCAATGGCCTACAACTTCCTTTTCCGGTGTCTGCATCTATAAATGCCATTTCTCAAAGTTCTGTTTCTGAGAATGCCTTTTCAAATTAAAATACAATGATTACTTTCTTGCTGTTGCATTATATTTAGTAACACCGTATTAATTCTGGCTGTGTTAGGCTATAAATGGCAACTTCAAGGAGGATATGGCTTGTGTGAGTTTCTATTTCACAAAATTTGAGAGCTATCATCTGGGATAAGTCAGTTACCTTGACCTAATAAGCTTTCCAATTCCCCTACCACAAAATGGGGTAGTTGATGCTACCTTTTCTGTTCCACTGCAAATGAAGATGGGATTATCAAGATAATATTGAAAACCAAGCTATGTAACCTAAATATATTAATATAAGTCATCATCAGAAAGGACAGTAAAATGTACTAAACAGCTGAGATTGTTTCTGACTTATCAATATTACTAGAGTTTGGCCTTACTCCTTTTTTAGCCCTGTAAATACAACTACTCAGACTGGGAACAATGAAACACCATTCTGAGCTAAGACTAAATTTTAATAACCCAGATAGTAAAGAAGAATTGTTAAAATATTATTTATGCCGAAGTACCAAGACTCTGTGGTGGTGGAGTCTCCATAAATCCACAGAGATAGGATTTGCATAGATCTCAAAGTAGAGCAAAAAAAAAAAGAAAATTTTATTACCTGACCTCCAATCTATTAACGTGAAAAACTTATGAGCATAAATGATTGGGCTTCATGAAAGACATGAGTGATGAGAATCAGGAACTGGGCCAATCCAAAGGCTTTTATTATTTTGATTAAAGAAAGAAGACTGGACTGCATGAATAGCTTTCTGGTTGTTTTATTCTATTCTGAATAAGGTCACCAAGGGAGAATAATTTTCACCACCAAAAATTAGCCTAAGCCTTAGTTTAATTTGCATGGCTTTCCACCCTAAGTGTGGATTCTGTCAAGCATAAACTATATTTACCAGACATAATGGATCTTGGCAGGTCAGAAAATTGCAGTTTGGTCTCTATTACACATAAACCACCAATGGAGAAAATGTTATCAGGATTGCCAGTAAAATACATAGTGGGATATCCTTACTTATCCTGCAGGCAGCAACACTGACATCCATTCTGGTCTCCCACCAAAAAAAAAAAAAAATTAAAGTCTCATCAGCTTCCAGTACAACTGTAGGCTGCTCATCATGGAGAGAGTGCCATATGATCATAGTGAACCCCAGTCTCTTCATCTGCAGCTAATGGCCCTCCAGAAGCAAATGAACAAACCACCTTCTCTGGAATAATCTTTAAGTTGCTGTAGAAAAAGAATGCTTCCTCCCAGATCCCTGGTTTCCTAAATTTCTGGGAATGTTATGACATTCTGCCAAAGTACATCTCCAGCACAGATGACCTTTACAGAGTATTGATTAGGGGTTTTGTTCCTTTCCATAGTTGCCAAATTGTGGATAACTTTATCAAAGAATGGAGTCACTACAGAGAGAGTGTTTCCTTTGGATTGTAACTTCTTGGATTCTATGACCATTGTAAGTTGAAAATTCCTAAATCTCTTTTTCTAGAGCCAAGGATATTATCTCTGCTTGAATACACAAACAGGCTCTAAAATGGAACTCATCACCTCTGGTGAAGCCCTCCCACATCCCCTGAAAATCTTTTCCACATTGGTACACATGTCAGTGAATGGCACTGCTACCCAGGGGTAACATGCAAAAGACTTAATCAGGGGGCCTGACCAATCAGAATGGACACTGGCCACTGAGCTGGAGCAGGGTCCTAGAGCACTACCCTTCCCCAACTGTTCTCAGCATTAACTCTTAATTAGGGAATTGTGAGGGAGACTGGCAGTTTGGAAGTTCCAGGGGAAAGTCAGAGCAATGCTGGGAGGAGCAATGAAGGGGCACTCTGGGATCTAGAGAGAGGTGTCATAAAGGTATGTCAATATTTTAAAAACCAGGGTGACTGTAAGAGTACATTCTGGCTTAATACCAGCCTTGGTGCCATCATTCATTCAACCTAGAGAATCCTTATCTTTTTGCTCTATTTCATCTGCAATCCAGACAGTCACTAAATCCTTTCAATTCTATTTTCTGGTTCTCACCATTGCCACCACCCTCATACCAATACCTTGGTTGCATTATTGAAGCCTTATCATCTTGACTGGATTCATACAACTTCCTACCTCATCTCCCTGCCTCCATTCTTGTTCTACTCCCACCCTTCTACTTACTCCCAGAGGACTCATTCTAAAGGTTTAACTGATAGACATTACTCCAAAGAAGATAGATAAGTGACCAATAAGCATATGCAAAGATGCTCAACATCGCTAATAATTAGGAAAATGCAAATCAAAACCATAGTGAGATACCACTTCACAACCTTTTGGATATATATTATTTAAAAAATATAGTAAAAATAAAATAACAAGCATTGGTGAAAATGAAAAAAAACTGGAAAACTTGTACACTACTGGTCAATTGTAAAATTGTGCAACTGCTTTGAAAAAAAGTATGGTAGTTCCTAAAAAAATTAAAAATAAAATTACCATATGATCCAGTAATTTAAATTCCAAGTATATTTATAAAAGAATTAAAAACAGGGTCTCAGGGGCACCTGGGTAGTTCAGTCAGTTAAACGTCTGATTCTTGATCTCAGCTCAGGTCTTGATCCCAGGATCTTGAGTTGAAGCTGTGCTGGGCTCCACACTGGGCATGGAGTCTACTTAAAAACTAAAAAAATGGGGCACCTGAGTGGCTCAGTCGTTAAGCGTCTGCCTTCAGCTCAGGTCATGATCCCGGGGTCCAGGGACTGAGCCCCACATCGGGCTCCCTGCTCCATGGGAAGCCTGCTTCTCCCTCTCCCACTCCCCCTGCTTGTGTTCCCTCTCTCACTGTGTCTCTCTCTCTCTCTGTCAAATAAATATTTTTAAAAAACCTAAAAAATTTATAAACAAACAAACATACAAAAAACCCAGACTCTCAAAGAGATATTTTACAACCATGTTCATAGCAGCATTTTTTAAAAGATTTTATTTATTTATTTGACACAGAGAGAGAGAGACAGCATAAGCAGGGGGAGCGGCAGGACAGAGGGAGAGGGAGAAGCAGGCTCCCTGCAAAGCAGGGAGCCTGATGTGGGGCTCAATCCCAAGACCCTGGGATCATGACCCAAGCCGAAGGCAGTTGCTTAACCGAGCCCCCCAGGCACCCCTTATAGCAGCATTATTCACAATGGCCAAAAGGTGGAAACAACCCATATACCCAACAATGGATAAATGGATAGACAAAATGTGGTATATGCATACAATGGAATATTATTCAACCTTAAAAAGGAAGGAAGTTCTGACACAGGCTATAACATGGTTGATCCTTAAAGATATTATGCTATCGCAAGCAAAAAATATTGTATGATTCTATTTATATGATGTACCTAGAATGATCAAATTCATAAAGACAGATAATAGAATGGTGGTTGCCAGGGCTAGGGGGAAGGGGAGTTATTGCTGAATGGGTTCAGAGTTTCAGTTTGTGAGACAAAAAAAGTTTTGGAAATGGATGGTGGTGATGGTTATATAACAATGTGAATGTACTTAATGCCACTGAACTGTACACTTAAAAGTGATGAAAATGGTAAATTTTATGTTCTATATATTTTACAATAAAAAATATAAATGCAAAATAAATATACAGCTAATTACTGGGGAAAAAAGAGTGAATTCAGTCATATCACTAAGAGATCCCTCAGTATGGTGACCAAACTCTTTAGCACATTATTGGATGTCCCAGGTCCTTGTGATTTGACCCCTGCCAATTTCTCCAGCTTCATCACTTGAAATTTACCATCTAAGCTCTAAATTCCAGTGCTAGGCAGCTCTTTAATGTTGCCTGAATATGCTGTGCTCCCTTGCCTGGGGACTTCATAACATGCTATTTGCTCTTCCCATCCCAGCCATCCATCCCACACCCCAGCTAAGTACATTTTATTAATCCTTCAAGTCTCAAGCTAGAGTTTTTATTAAGTTTATTTTAATTCCAGTATAGTTAATATACAGGGTTATATTAGTTTCAGGTGTACTATACAATTCTATACATTACTTAGTGCTCATCATAAGTGCACTCCTTAATCCCCATCACCTATTTCACCGACCCCCCACCTCCTCTTTGGTAACCATCAGTTTGTTCTCTATAATTAAGAATCTGTTTCTTGGTTTGTCTCTCTTTTTTTTCCTTTCCTCATCTGTTTCTTAAATTCCACATATGAGTGAAATCATTTGGTATTTATCTTTCTGTGACTGATTTATTTTGCTTATCATAATACTCTCTAGCTCCATCCATGTTGTCGCAAATGGCAAGATTCCATTCCTTTTTATGGATGAGTAATATTCCAGTGTGTGTGTGTGTGTGTGTGTGTGTGTGTGTGTGTGTGTGTGTGTATATGCACACACCACATCTTCTTCGTTCATTCATCTATTGATGGACACTTGGGTTGCTTCTATAATTTGGCTATTGTATATAATGCTGCAATAACCATAGGGGTGTGTGTATCCCTTTGAATTAGTGTTTTTGTATTTTGGGAATAAATACCCAGTAGTGTGACTGCCATTTCATAGGGTAGCTCTATTTTTAACTTTTTGAGGGAACTCCATACTGTTTTTCACAGTGGCTGCTCCAGTTTGCCTTCTCACCAATAGTGCACAAGAGCTCCTTTTTCTCCACATCCTTGCCAACACATGTTGTTTCTTGTGTTTTTGATTTCAGCCATTCTGACAGGTGTGAGGTGATATCTTATTGTAGTTTTCACTTTCACTTTCCTGATGATGAGTGATGTGGAGCACCTCTTCATGCATCTGCTGGCCAACTGTAGGTCTTCTTTGGAGAAATGTCTCTTCATGTCTTCTGCCCATTTTTAATTGGGTGTGTGTGTGTGTGTGTGTGTGTGTGTGTGTGTGTGTGTTGAATTGTGTAATTTCTTTCTATTAATTCTTCAAAATGCAGTTTAGATATCACTTCACCCAGGAAGTTTTTCTTGACCTGTTCCTTCTTTCCGACTGCAAGTAAGAGTTAGGTAGATGTCCTGCATATTCCCATAGCAACCTGACTACCTTAACTGATGGACCCTGAAGCCAGACTGCCTAAGTCTGAAGCCCAACTTTGCCACTTACCATGTAACCTTAGGTGAGTTACTTATTTCTCTGACTGTAGTTTCTTCTTTAAAAATGAGGATAATAATATGTTGCACCTCATGGATTGTCATGGGGATTAAATGAGTTAATCAATGAACAGCAGGCTGAACAGCGTCTAGCACAAAGTGTAGTCTCAAACAATATCTCCAACCACTTTGATTTTCAGCAATGTTACCTTAACACTCCTCCCACCAAGCTGGAGGGTCTATGTTCCCTCCCCTTGAATCTGAGTAGGCATGTGACTCACCTATAATCAAAAGAATGTGCCTAATTTCCAAGGTTACATCAGAAACACTTCCAATTAAGCTTCTGCTTTGCTGACTGGAATGACAGTCAACTTGGGCTTAAAGCCCTGAGTACCATGTAAGTCCAACTACCCTGGAACTGTGATACCATGAAGAAACCAAGCACAGGAAGTCTGAAGTTCTTTCAGTCAGAAATACAATTCTCCCAGCCGAGGCCCAGATATATTAGTGTATGAGCATGAGCCTTAAGATAATTCCAATCTCTAGTCAGTTCATCCTCAACATTCAAGCCTTCCCAGCTGAGGCTACAGATATTGTGGGGAAGAGAAAAGCCATCCCCTTATCCTGTCTGTATCTCTAAACCAGAATCCATGAGCATAAAATGGTTATTTTAGTCACTCAAGTTTTAGTGTAATTTGTTATGGCAGAATAGAAGGTAGAACACCTATATACTATACATGGTTTCTATCTTCATCATTATCATCACCATTATTCTCATCATTAAATTATCATAGCACTTAATACAATAATATTTATACCATAAATGTCTACTGACCTACCTATAGCCCTCATTAGATTCTAGGCTTCATGTTTCACTATCTAGCATAGTACCAGATATATATATATACTAAATTTTTTGTTCAAAGAACTAATACACTCTTTCAAATCAACTAGATCTCCAGTGCTCTGATATAGAGTCAGCCTAATAGTTACATAAACAAGATGACAGAACAATGTTTGGCCCAGCTATAAAAGTCACTCATACTCTGCCTTATACACAGTGAAAAGCATCATTGATATTTTGTGAATTTCCCCCAAGTCTTCAGTATGTTTATTAAATTGAGATGTTCTATGCATCTTTTCTACTTTTTTTCCACCTATAATATTATAGGCATAATTTCATGTTATTCTTTAGAAACTTATTTTCATTGATTAAATAATAGCCTATCATCTGAATACACCACACTTTCATCTATCGTCATTTAGTGTTTTCCAATTAACTTAATATAAACAGTGCTATAAAGAATTACTTAATATCATATTTAATAGTGAGAAACACTTTCCCACTAAGACCAAGTACAAGACAATAATGTCCTCTCTCACCACTCTCTCACCACTTTGAACATTATACTAGAAGTCCTTACTAATGCAATAAGTCAAGAAAAGGAAATAAAAGGTATACAGATTAGAAGGATATAAAACTGTCCTTTTTTATAGATACTATGACAATCTATCTAGAAAATCTGAAAGAATAAACAAAAAAGCCCTCCTGGAACTATTAAGCAATTATAGCAAGGTTCTAGTATACAAGGTTAATAAGCAAAAGTCAATTTCCCTTCTATATATCAAAAGTGAACAAATGGAATTCAAAATTATAAACACAATGCCATTTATACTAACACCCTAAATGAAATACTTTGGTATAAATTTTACAAAATATGCAAAAGATCTATATAAGGAAAACTACAAAACTCCAATGAACTAAACTAAAGGAAAACTAAATAAGTGGAGAGATATTCCATGTTCATGGATAGGAATACCCAACATTGTCAAGATGCCAGTTCTTCCCAAACTGATCTATAGATTCAATGCAAAGCCAATCAAAATCCCTGCAAGTTATTTTGTGGATATTGACAAAATGATTCTAAAGTTTCAATGGCAAGGCAAAAGACTCAGAGTAGCCAACACAATATAGAAAGAGAACAACAAAGTTAGAGGACAGACACTATCTGACTTTGAGACTTATTACAAAACTACAGTAATTAAGACAGTGTGGTACTGGCCAAAGAATAGACAAAAAGAACAATGTAACAGGATAGAAGCATCCTTCAGTAGGTAAATGTATAAACTCTGGTATATTCAGACAATGAAATATTATTCAATGCTAAAAAGGAATGAGCTATCAAGCCATGAACAAACATGAAGGAAACTTTAAGGCATGTTACTAAGAGGAAGAAGCCAATGTGAGAAGGCAAGTACTATATGATTCTATATGACATCTGGGAAAGGCAAAACTATGGAGATAGTAAAAGTTTAGTGATTGCCAGGGGTAGAGGGAAGGCTGAACAGGCAGAGCACAGAGGATTTTTAGAGCAGTGAAAATACTCTGATACTATAACGATGGATACATGTCATTATACATATGTCCAAACCCAAAGAATGTACAAAACCAAAACTCAACGGTAATGTAAACTATGGACTTTGAGTGATGATGAGTCAATGTAGGTTCATCAATTATAACAAACATACCATTCAGGTAGAGGATGCTGATAATGGGGGGAGGCTATGAGGGAATGAGATATACAGAAAATCTTTGTACCTTCCTCTAAATTTTGTTGTGAACCTAAAACTACTCTGAAAAGAATATCTTAAAAATTACTTTAGCTTTTTATATAAATCTGTGGCTGTACCTTTGATTGTATCCTCTGAATAGATCCCTAAAAATAAAATCATTGAACCAAAGGCTAACTACCATATTTTCATATTGATAATAAAAATGGCATTGCCTCCCAGAAATATCAGAATAAGTTAATTCTAGAAGGAAGAAAAAGAGTGCCATCATATTCTTACATTCAATAAGTAATACTATTTTTTAACTCCAAATTCTTTTATTAACAAATATTTCCTTTCTAATAAGTTTGAACTTTCTATGTTCACCTACATTTCTTATTTTGCTTAGTCACCTCTTTAATCCATTTTTCTTTCTACTGTGTTTTTTTTTTTGGTAGAACTTGCAAAAGCTCTCCCTACAGTAGAAGATTGAATCTTTGTATTTTTATATATTATCTTTTAGTTTGTCTTAATTTTGCTTATAATGTTATAGATACAGAATATTTAAACATTTTTAATGTTATAAAATCTATCAATGATTTATTTTATGGAAGTTTGATATTATTTTAACATTTTTCACAGATTACAACATCTGCCCTACTTAGTCTATCGCAGTTCTCAAATATGGCCTGAGACTGTAATAATTAAGCCATCCTATCATCTTTCAAGTGTTAAGAACATGTCATTCCACCAAGATCAAGGCTGCCAAATAAAACTGCAAAGAAATTATATTTTATCTCCTAATCCCATCTTCTATATCCTACTCCTAGGGTAGCTTTTTCAAAGACATCAACTTTATAGATCCCTATTATCACATTTTATTTAGCCTAACCATCCTCCCAGCATAGAAGATGGACCCATTAGTAAGTATCACCTTTAAATGGTCAGCAGCATTAGCAACTTTCAAATTTGGGGGTAGTGGGTCTAAATATTTTCTTTAACAGAATTCTTAGCTTTGGTGTTAAAGATAATTTGTTTATGGTTTTAATAAATATTTACTGAACACTCACTTTGTGACCTAGCTAAGGCTAAGGACTTAAAAAGGAGTAGCATATGGTCTCTAACCTTAAGGAGATCCTAACCTTGTTAAATGTAGAGGAGATTAACATAAACACTTGTTTTAATAATAGTCAGAGATAGTGAATTGATAAAATCATTCAAAATAATATTTATGTTACTGAGCTAACTGGAAGAATTTTCCCATTTTAGAGTTCAAATCAAGTCTCCAAATTAACTTTAGATTTTCTTTCCCTTCTTTAAGTCATTTTGCTGCATAATTGCTGGAGTAAAATTCACCAGAGGAAAGATGAATCAGCTAAGGTGTATCATTAGCAGCAAATATTTATTGAGCACTTACTATAGGCACTCTGGAGATACTAAGAATCATGAGGCATAGTTCCCACCCAATAACAGTTTAAAGTCAACTCAGTAAAATAAAATGCATCTACATTAAATGACAATTTTAATAAAAGGCAAATGAACAGAAAAGCATATGAGTGCTATAAAGAGTCGAAGAGGAGAATATTCACATTAGGGAATGAAGGTCAGATAGGATATGAATGAGATCAGGAAACTCAATGGGAATAAGATTCTGGGGCCTTCCTAGAAATGTAGGACATGTTTAGTGACAGGGAGGAAAAATTTCTTCTTGGCTTAAGTTATCTTTAGGTATCTAAGTTCATTTTTATTGTCTCAATAGCAGTTGATACATAGCAATTTATAGGTAGTAGGTGTTTTTGAGGATATTTAGTGCCACCCATTCATTTATTTGAGACACAGCAAGTTTAGGCCAAAGAGAAGAAGCAATATACCTTCCCAGATGGCATATTAGTAAAGTAGATTCAGAACACAAGGCTGCCACTTAACACTCCTCCTGCCTCTCTCTACTACTAGAATCTGAAAAGCTAGAATACTTGAGTTCAGAGATTACAGACAGACCATTCACACTACAAATTCTACCTCCTTCATTCTAAGGTCCCTTCTGAAAGTATCATCCCTTTGGGGGACTTCTAGAATACACTCGTGTGATGAGGCATTCAAAAAAGACCACTATGGACGTTATTGTATAAATTGGTAGGTACTTATTTTTAGAGCTCCCTTAGACTGTTTAAGAAGTACCGACTGAAATACAGTACACCCGATTGCTACATAAAAGTAAAAGCAAAATAAAAGTTTCAGGTAAAGCAGAGCCATAAATCTAGAAATTTAAGCTCCTCTCCTCAGGCAACTGAAAGCCAATTCCGCATTTCCTCTTACTCGCTGACAGCCTCTTGGGCATTCAAATAGGAAAGAGTTGAAAACCAGGATTTCCGGTCCAATCTAATACTGGACAACACTTAATGGCTTAAGTAGATTAATAATACTCTTGCTATTGGAATTTTGCCTTTCACCACCTTTCACTGTAAACTTTGCCTGTACTTGATCTACAGGGAGGCTGCATGTTGAAGAGTCTTTTACCAGACCTGCTCTCATTCAGCACCCCGTCTGGAAATGACAACCCAATTTCGACACCAATCAATCAGTAAGAATTTATTGACTGCTACTATGTTCCCCACACTACCTATGATAGTGGCAGAGATCTGGAAGCTTATGAAATATGTTCATTTTCTCAAAGAAGTTAGAATCCAACTGGGTTTTCAAAATTTACATATATGAAACAAATATAAAAACAAACAAAATCCATCAGTAAAAAACTCCCAGACTTAGAGGGTCTAGAATCTACAAGCTAAATGGAAGAGCTCAAGGAAGCAATCAGAGCCAAGGGATTATGGAGCCCTTAATGGGGAGGAAAGCCCCACACTGGCCTCAAAGGATGCACAGAATGTGCAGAAGGAAACAGCAGAGGGAAGAGAGTTCTAAAACAAAGCAGCAATATGAGGGAAGATAAGTCACAACTGTGGGAACCTGAAGAAAACTTTACTGGAGGATACATGGTTGGAGTAGTACGAAATAACTTTGGTTAGTAAAAGAAAACTAGAAGTTAGACTTGTCTGGATAGAACACTTGACGTAAAATATGAAAATTTATTTTCAAACATGTTTCTCTCCATTTAATGGTATCATTTGGATGGCTGAAGCTTCTCTGACATCTGTAATATCTTGCTAAGATATCTCATGCAGAAGATACTTAAACATCAGTTGAAGAAATGAATAAGTTGATCAACAGATAAATGTGTAAGAGTAAATTATTATACCTAAGTACATGAATCCAAGCATGTTTTTAAAATATAAAAAGTAACAAAAATTTTACTGTAAATGTCATGCTATCCTCAGCCAAACACCTGAAGTACAAAGAAACCATTTAATTCCATAGGAATGATTGAACATGTACCATAGATATATCATAGTCAAGAGGATGGCTGAGAACTTTGCTCTTTTGGAATTAACAATTTAGCAGAGGTAGAGGTAGGGTGGGAAGAAAAAGAAGAAGAAGTGAGGGAGGGAAAAATGGGGGGGAGCATTGAATGAAAGAAAGAAGGAGAAAGGAAAAGAAAGAGGAAAGGAAAGAGAAAAAGATATTAAATCAGACATCAAGTGTTACAAAGAGGGTGCCTGGGTGGCTCAGATGGTTAAGCGTCTGCCTTCGGCTCAGGTCATGATCCCAGAGTCCTGGGATCGAGTCCCGCATCGGGCTCCCTGTTCCTTGGGAGCCTGCTTCTCCCTCTGCCTCTCTCTCGCTCTCTCTCTCTGTGTCTCTCATGAATAAATAAATAAAATCTTTAAAAAAAAAAAAAAAGTGTTACAAAGAAAGTGACACACAGAACTGATGGAAAGTGGCTGGTGGGTGGGTGGGTTAAGCTTCTTTAAACTGAGGGTCTCAGAAAACCTCTCTGAGGAGTTGACAGTAGAGCTGAAACTTTAATGACAAAAAGAAGCCAATCTCACAAAGATTTTAGGGTGGAGACTGCTTGGTCAGGGTGAACAGCCTTACGTGGGAAAGACATGGGTGTCATAGCTTAAGGAACAGAAAGGTGGCCACTGTGTCTCAAGTGCGTTGCAGAACTGGGGACAGAGGTCAGGAGCTGGGGGTGAGGGCTCGGGGGCAGGGCCAATTCACAAGAGGAATGGAAGTTCCGAAGTCCTCAGCTAAGGACAAGGCATTAGGAGGCACAATTGCTGGAGGGGCAAAAGACAGCCCAGCACTCACGGGGCCTGTTTTCTGTAGGAAATGCCCATTCTCATCAGAGTGTATATTTGTCTCTGAGCCTGGAGACATGGTTGTAAATTTAGATCAGACCTCAAGATTCCGGAACCATTTCCTGATTTATCTATAGACAATGGAGAGCTGTAGCTTGAGGATTCTACTCATTTTTCACAATGGTTAATGCAGTGACTCCCACCCCTGTAAAAATCACTGCAAACAGTAATTGTCCTTTTCCTGTGGTGAACTGTAATACAGGAAAAAAGGCCCTTATAAACAGTGCCTCTGCTGCTGTATTTCTCTTCTTTCTTGGTTCGGGACAGCCCAGAGAAGAGTATTCAGAGTCTCATGGCACAAGCCCATGATTCATAAAGATGGCTGCTTCTTTCAGGTCCTGACTCAGCCTAGGAAAGAGCAGAAGCAGAAACTTCCCTTCCAGATGTGCAATGAGGGGAGAAAGTCACTCCTTCCTCAGGGGACAAAACAGTGCTTTGAATTTCAAAGGCGGATGCCCCAGAGGCCCCACCAGACTCATTCCACAAAAATGTTTGATGAATTACCACGGCAGGCATCAACTTTGCAGATTAATGACCAAAAGAGTTTAGTTTATGTCTCAGTGGAAGAAGATAAATTTTCTCTTGGCTTTGAGAATCTGAGGGATTGAGAAACCCAGCTAACCACAGCACCTCTCTCTTCATTCACAATGCTTTACCATGGGTCGTTTACTTTCTACATCCCCTTTCAGCGGGTTTTTATAAATTTAAGTGAAACAGACAGCATGTCTGTGTTCTGCTTCTTTTGCAATATGATGGCAACCAAGTGATTAGAAATTGTCTTTGGGTTGGTGTAGTCGGTGGAAAATCATTGAGGTTTGTTGTGAAATTTGTTCTCAACTCATAACTCAACTAGACACTGAATGGCTATTTTCCCAACTTTAGACCAGGCTGCTAAAAAGTACTGGCATCCAACTAAAATATATGTCAAGGCCAAACCCCCATCCTGTGTGTATGTGCATGTGCATATGTGTGTATTTTACACGGTCTAGAGTTCCAACCCAGGAGTAGTAAAGCTACTTTACAAACTAAAACCTAAGCCCAGGAGTCAGGGTTATGATTATTTTTCCTACCCTCCCCTTATTTCTCCACCTCAACAAGGCCTTGTGCTTTCACCTCTTGTTGAATATTATGGACAATGTTTCCATATGTAAAGATATTATTACTTGCCTACTCCCACGTCATATTTTTCATGCAGCACCTTTTATATAAACCAATTGATCATCTTTCTTGAACGATTATGATCTGCCTAGAACTGCACTAGGTCTAGGTCTTGGGGATACAAGGGAAGAACAAGGCAAGAAATCTATCTCACGATGAATCTGAGGAGAAAGTATGTGAAATGTTACAGAACCCTACAGGAGGATAGCTGAGTAGGAAGGCATGTAGGACATCGAAGTACATAGCTAGAAAATGGTCCAGACAAAGTTTTTGAAAGTAGAGGGGGTCTTCATGGGACCATGAAGTACAGGTAGGAGTAAGACAGCATCCAAAGAGTTAGAGAAAGGGGATATTCTGTCCTAAGCACAGTGACATGGATGTGAGGGTGGGAAAGCAGAGTATGGGTCTTCCCATAAGGATGGGACACATCATGATGGCTTAGAACACCAAAAAGGAGAGGTGAACAGAGAATCCTTACCAGTTACTGAAAGGGTGAGTGAGGGGTGCAATGATAAAAATAAAACTTTCATTTTCCAACTACTCAGAGTCAATTTTAAAAGAATTGGCAGGTAGATAATGCACATTACCTTACTGATATATATGGACAATTGTGAATTCTACTTTCGGTTCTCATTAGAGAATTGAAAACTTAATATATTTCCCTTTTTTTCAATTAGCACAAACAGAAAAATGAAGATAACCAATCTCAAATAAATGACATTTTAAAATGACATAAAAAGATTCCTAAAGGATATAAAATAGTCTGAGAGTCACTGGCAAGGAAATTTCCTTTCTACTCAGAAGCCAATGTGCAGGGCTACTTTTACCATGTAAGAGCAATTAATCAGAATCAGATTTGCTTTCCTGCCTCAAACCAGGACAGGCTCAGGAAAAGCACACTGGTGGCAAGTAGGATAACCAGCTTTTCAGAAAGGTGACCCAGGGTGCACCCATATTAGAAACCCCTCCTCCAAAAAATAATATATAATAAATGATTATATCTATATATATAACTACTTTAATATAAAAATATATGAAAAATGGGTTTTATTTTAAACTCTGTAATTGTTCTATAGTATTTACCTTTCAGTTACATAAATCCTATTATGTAAGACAAAAAGAATTAGTTAACAGTGGCAATTAATTATAATTAATAGTAGGACTGACTAAACAGATAATACATGTGAGAAAAAATGACATTATTTTTATGTTTCTGTCTTCTGATACAAATTTATTTTAACTCCTCTAAAACTTTTTATTGGGTATTTAACTTTTGTAGGCTGTATTATTGTATATTCTTAAAGTATATAAATATGAGACTTTTAAAGGGAGAGTGAAAATACAATAGAAACAGATTTACCTATATTTAGTAAAAAACAACATTTCTTTCTCTCTGATATTATAATAGGGTATCTTTACTCTTGCTGTTTCCTTTTCCAATAATGCTTCTCTGGACTGCCCGCAGCCTTCAAGACACACTTCCTTTACGTGGTGGTAAAGCTGAACGCAGTCACATGTAAAATTCTGTTCGACTTATGGTTATGCTCCTATCAAGCTCACATTACACTGCTCTGGTGTCAATCCAATGTGGTGACACCAAGCTAAACAGCCTATCAACAAGAGCATCTCAGCATGGAACACTCTGGTGTTTCCTTACTAGCAAGAGCAGGGTTTTAGCCTGGAATCCATTTCCAGCTCTCCAAAAACTATTCCTCCACTTGGTATCTACATGCCTATTTTGATGGGCCAGAAGTCTGTCAATCAGCTTTACTGCACATATGAATTCATCACAGAAACTGTCCGTGTCCAACATGCTCACCGTTTTTAAAACACTATGAAGCATATTGGATGTCATAGTAAGTTCTACTTCTTTTTCTCAGGGAAAATGATTTTAAAGCACTGAGGTAATTCAAACTTGTGAATTCAAAACTTTCCTCAACTTGTAAAATCAAAGTTGGATTCCAAGTAATGACAATTTTAGTAAATAAGGAAATTGAGAAAGTTCTGTTTGACTTGGCTCTCCTCTGGTGACATTTTTTTGTTCGTTTAGAAGCAGGCTTACTTCTAAAAAGTGAGTCTTTTTTTTCCTTCGTGCATGAGTTTTTGTCATATCCTACATAGAACATCAAATAACTCAGGTATAATTCTTTCCTAGGCTTCTTGTGGCCTCTTCATAGATCATCAAAGAGTTTTGGAGAAACGGCAAATAAATTTCTGTTTTACTATAATACTGTCCTCCATTCTCATTCCCAATGTATTCCCAATTAGTGAAGTACATTCTTCTTACCCCACTCTTTGAAGATAAGATTTAGAGCAGGCCAACATTTTAACATCATTTCTATGGCCCTCAATATTGATAGCCATCTTGTAGGCACATACCTAAAAAGGCTAATTCCTTCTATTTCTATCAAGTCAAAAAGCTCAAGTGCTTCTGTTTTGAGGAACCTAAAAGTGACCGAAAACTTCATTTTGTGAGTTTCAATATCACAGGTAAGTAAATCACACCCCTTTTTAGCAGTGTTGTAGACAGGGTGTAAGGATATTCAGCAGGTGAGACAGTTCCATTTGTTTGGTAAGAAATTTAAATGCTGAATGGAGTTACTAATACCTACACTGTCCACTAAAATGCAGGTAAATAAGCAAAGTCTAGCTTGGATAGATATCTAGGGTATCAACAATCTTTTGTTTTATGGTTTCTACAGTTTCATTAAAATCTTCAGAAATCAAGAAGATGATCTGAAACTACAGTTTTCAAGTCCAAATACTGAAGAGTTAGAAGGAACATTACTCTGTTGCTGTGGCTCAAGGAATCACTTGACATGTTAAGGAAACCATGGTTATTGGACAGATCTGACAAAATTAGCTCTATTCTGTAAGAGGGCAACACATCTGTTACCCAATATTACCCCCAAGGCCATTTTAACTGAAATTTACAAACCAGGCAATGCAACTTAAATTGGTGTCATAGAGAGATCAAGGGAACAATACGATAATGTTACTTGTTTGGGTGGTATACCCAAGATAATTCAGCAGAGACTATTTTCAACTAAGCCCTGGTGTCTTCTTGGGAGACACAAAAGCTTCTGACTAATTTAGAAGTTCTTGTGTGTCTCATCCTAAAATGGTGAGATTCAGTCTCCCTATGTGCTTTCATATCTCCTTCTCCACCATGTCCAATTTTCTGCATGTTTTGCAAGACGCTCTCCTTTGGTTATCGATTTCCCCAATCTAGTTGTATGAGTCCTTCCATCTGTCACTATTTACCAGTCATTTAACCTCCTTCTTCTGGGGTTTCTAGGTCATGCTGGCATTGGTATTATAATCACCCTCATTTTCATTATCTGAACTCTTAGAAAATATAGTCACAATATTCACAATGTCAAAACTTAAACTGGCGCTGTGGTGATGCAAAGCACAACAATTAATCAACAAACAGAGTCAAAGATAGATGGACCGTGAATACTCATAATTACAATGTACTTAAGGTATACACTCAAGTTGCATCAATTGGAGTGAAACAACAATGGTTGATTCATTAGTGTGAACTTCAAATCACAGTTGGCGATAGAAGGGGGAAACATAGTGACAGCAACTAAGGAAGATAAATAATCTATGCATTATCTATTTAGCACTAAAAACAGCATTGCTTTCTGCATCTATATTTGGGCTGCCAATGGGTTTTATACTTTTCCCTGAACCTCTGGCATCTATCACCAAAAAATAAGATTTTCTGTATCCCAGGGATGGAATTTCTGGGATATGGGACTCTCAGTTCTAAAACCAGGAAAGTTGTTCAGGCTGGCAGGACTCAAACATTATTCAGCATAAATTCTTACAAAGTTTGAAGGAGAAAAGAACCATAAAGCCAATCATCTTATCAAGACATGATGAAAAAATACATAGAATAGGCCATCAGGGAAATCATGATCCATATTTGAAAATGGGCTATGTGCAGAAAAAGATGTCTATCTGAGAACTGACCAATTGGACCTACACAAAGTTGAAGACATTCAGGATGGCTCAAATCAATACAACTGATGATCATGACGTTAAAAAATACAGAAGGAACAAAATCTGGTGCAGATGAGAATAAATCTCTGTACCTTTACTTTTATACATCATCAAAGCTAAGCTCTCAAATTCTAAAGCAAATATCGAAACATTAATAAACCCCTATTCTAATGTGTTTAAATATCTTATATTTTCATTTTTTTGTTATTTAGTATAAGTAGGCTATTAGTGACTCTTCCCCCCCATCCATATAGCCAATGCTGATTGGTTGTTTCCAAAACAGATATTCATCTGAAAATGAGCTCATTTCTATTAGTAAGGAACTAAACCTTTTATTTGGGGAAACTTTAGAGGACTATATGAACATATTTAGCTAAACTCAGTGGAAGCATCACCAGGGACTATTCCTGCTTATTCATCAAAAATGCTCTAACTTATATCTGGAGCAGTACTTCCCAAAATTCAGAAACACTATGTTAAAAAATTATGTAGTTAAATATATTTGAGGAACACTGGGTTTAAAAAGTGTCCAACAGTATTCCTTATTATAGATTCCACATATTTTTTAAGATTTTATTTATTTTAGAGAGAGAGAGAGTGTGCACACGCAAGTCGGGGGAGTGGCAGAGGGAGAGGGAGAGAGAGAATCTTAAGCAGGCTCCACGCCTGGCATGAAGCCCAGTGTGGGGCTTGATCTCACAACCCTGAGATCATAACCTGAGCTGAAATCAAGAGTCAGACGCTTAACCAATTGAGCCACCCAGGTGTCCCCACATATTTTTTAAAAGGCTCACATGCAATGAGCACATTAAGAGTTGGAAAACACTTCTCTGAAGCCATGTTCCACAAACTACAGTTTGGGATACACCCATATAAATGTAACAAAATGTTAAAGTAAGATTCTGTTTTAAGTTCATTTGAAGTCCCAAGACAATAGGAACCAACTAGACCTATATACCAAGGAGAGGTGCTGGATTACCCAAACAGAACTTGTGACAGAGGTGTCTCAGTACTGGATTTGCAAACACTGGCTGAACACATCTCTCTGTATTCTCAAAAAGATGCTGGCTAGGCTGTGAGAAGAGTTTGGAGTTGAGAAGTGGGGATTTTTTTTTAGGATTTATTTAATTTGGAGAAAGAGAAAGAGGGGGTGGGGCAAAGGGAGAGGGAAATAACCCTCGAGCAGACTCCTGGTCAAGCACAGAGCCAGACATGGGGCTTGATCCCAGGACCCTGAGATCATGACCTGACCTGAAATCAAGAGCCAGATGCTTAATCAACTGAGCCATCCAGGCACCCGAGAAGCAGGGATTTCTTTAAAGATCTTTTTGAAACTTTTAGGTTTGCCTGCAATGCTTTACCTACATGGAAAAGAGCTAAGGGTTCTTCCCTCATGTCAAGCGAATGACAGGGAGTTCAGTGGCTCACTTAGATAGGTAGCTTGGTATGTGCCCCCTGCACTTTCAGGGTCAGAGGGAACTGATTTCTGATTTAAACATGAAAACTTTAACAAGTGAAAGAAAGACTGTGGCTGAAGCTGCCTGCTAGGTGACTCAAGAAAGGAGGCCTGATTTGAGGATCTAACTCTACCTCACTACTAGAAAGTCAAAACCCGTATCTCCATGGAGGAAGTGAAGGCCAAGTGCAAGACAAAGCACCGTAGGACAGTCTTGGATCCTGCATTGTTGGAAGTAAGGAGACCTCAGCAGAGAAAAGTCCCCAGATGCCTAAGGTGTGAAGAAGGAATCAGAAGTGCACAGCCTCAGGAGATGGATTTATCATCAAGAGAAGTGCAACCAAGAGGACCCCAGCTGTTCATGAAAGAGTCTGCAAGGAGAAGGGCCAACCTAAACATCTGCCACTGGAAGAGCAAGCCGGCAGATGGGCATCAGCTAAGCAAGTTTGATACTGCCTCCCACTTCTCTCTCATCTCCCCACCCAACTCACCTGGTGTGTGGGAATGGGGAGAGGATGAAAGAATAAAGGAAGAAGCTACCCAGCACACAGAAGATACGTTACCTATGGATGAATTTCAGAGTTTTCATTCTTACCTGAGACTTTTCATATTGATAACTAAACCAAGACTTATTTGGAGACTCAGGTAACCAGAGGACTCATTATTATCTAAGAGTGAGTAGCAAGCTCTGGGCACCCACTGAAATTTTATTCAGAAGCAGAAGAATATCTAGTCCCACTGAGTGAATTTAGAAAGGCAGTTGTGAGGAAAAAATAAATTTGTGTTATACCCTACCATGTAACATTCAACTAACATTTTATTAAAAGTACCACTGGCTTGCTGGGAAGTACCTGAGGTCGATCCTGTCATTTGGTGACCCAGAGCCCTACTGCAAGGAGGAGAAAGGCAAGCACTATCTTGCATTTTTATGGCAGTTTCAAGTCCAGCATCTCAACTCGCTCTCCCAACCATATGAGGCAGCTGGATAGGTATGACTGTTCCCAATTTTACAGAGGAGAAAACTGAGGATCAAATCTGGGACTTGACTTAGCTAAAGTCTCAAAGCTCAAGCACTGGCAGCTCTAACTTTAAGAACTCTTGTCATCCAAACTCCTTGTTCAGTGATTTTTCCAACATATATGTTATTTTATTTAAAGGACAGGATAAAAGGTCACTTACAAACACTAGGATCCATTTCTCTTACATGACTGAAAATAATTTCTCAGTGAATAAAACCGAAATAATTATAGCTGTTAGGATTTTTTAGATAGCAACATCCGCTTTGAAATAAAGTCAAGAGCAGCATAAAACAATATGACCCCAGGCAGAGTAGATTAAAGCCTTTTTCCAAATCCAGGCTAGTTGTTCTTTACAGCTGGATGGATTTTGTTTTTCTTCCCTTAAATAATTTTCAGTGGTAGTGTGTGTGTGTTGGGGGGAGGCTCTTTGATTACACTAAAGCAAAATCTTGTATACAAGCAGCTCCTTTGGCAAAAAGCACAAGGCCAATTATCACCTTTTTTTTTCCTTCCATTTTTTCCCCCCACTGGCACAAAATCTAAGAAAATCCTCAAGGTGCAAATGATTTGCAGTCTATTTAACATCATGGTTATTTATTTTTATGAGACCTCATTATTGCTCTTTACCCTAAATTATAGGTACATTCTTGGCTCCATTTCCCATTCTTCGCAAGCCCCAGAATAGTGGGGGTTTTTTCCCTATATTTCTAAATAATCTTCAATACTTCATCAATCAAATATGTAACATCTCACAGATGATGTGTGGGACCAAGGCTAAGATCTGTGAAATCCAGTAGTCTAAGCCAGAACTTTGTGCCTATATTATGCCACTGGAGTTATTTCCACTCCATTTTTCCCTAAACATTCCTTGAAGAGAAATATTCTCCATCTACATGTCCTGATCCAGTTCCTAGAAACTGAAAGAGTGTTGTTGAATTAAACTATCCATAACCCTATAAAGGTCACGTTACCATTATCCCTTTTTTAAGACAAAGCTCACTGAGCCTCAGAAAGGTGACATAACCTTCCCAAGTCATAGAACTGGCTAAAAGAAAGTCAGAACCTGAATCTAGATACCCTGAGTTCCAGTGTCTGTGTGCTGATATTACACTCCCTGTCTTTGGCAATTCCTTCCATAGAATGTTCCCTGTAAGCTCAAAGCGACAGAGCTATGGTTATTTTGTTTACTTAACCCAATGAATAAAAAACCTTGCTTTTAAGAAACAGAACTCTAACTTTTTTCATGGAGAAAAGATATGCCCAATAAACTAATAAGTGAGGGGGGATAAGGAACAAATGAAAAAAGGAAGGAAGGAAAGAAGGAAGGACGGAAGACAGGAAAGACAAAGAAAAAGTGGGAGGGGATAGACAGAAAGAATAAGGAAGAGCATTCCATGTTATCAAGTCAAGTCATCAAATTGAGTTTGAACCTGCCTTTCCAGTTTTATTTACCACTTCATCCTATGTTCCCATTAAACTGGTCTACACTATACTGGCTGTGCTGAGGATAAGGAACTAAAAAAAATGGATTTGTATATTGATCTTCTATCACACAACCTGCTAAATTCACTTATTAGTTCTAGAAGCTTTTCATAAATTCCACAGTATTTTCTATGTAGATGATCATTTCATCTATGAATAAAGACAGTTTTTATTCTTCCTTTCCAGTCTAGATGCCTTTTCTTTCTTTCTTTTTATTCTTGTCTCACTGCACTGGCAAAAACCTTCAGTACAATGCTGAGCAGAGGTAGCAAGCATGTATTTGTACACTTTTTTTAATAACAAAAATAATTATTTTGCAGGTATTGAGTAAAACCTAGGGAAGTTATAGGTGAGTAAGAATCAGTCCCCAGAGGGGAAAGAGCAAGATGGCAGAGGAGTAGGAGACCTAAATTTTGTCTGGTCCCAGGAATTCAGCTAGATAGGGATCAAACCATTCTGAACACCTATGAACTCAACAGATCGAAGAAAAGAATAGCAACAACTCTCTGAACAGAAAAGTGGCCACTTTCTGGAAGGTACGACATGGGGAGAAGTGAATCCGAGCAATATCTGGGAGGATAGATGGCGGGGGAGGGGGCCTCCATTGGCCGCTTCTGGCAAGTGATAGAGCCACGGAGCACAAAATCGGAAATTTTAGAAGTTGGCTCCACTGAGGGACGTTGCACCAGTGGCTAAGCGGGGGGTAGAACCCTCACTGGGACAGTGTGGTCTCAGGACCCTCAGGGTCACAGAAAGACTGGGGGTGCCTGAGTGCGGCAGAGCTCCCAGGGATCGGAGCCGGGAAGCCGGCTGCAGAGACGGAGCTGAGGCGCGGGCTCACAGCTCGGGGTTGCCATAAACCGTGATCCGCGGCACAGTTGGGCCCCTAATCTTCCAGCAGGGACCCACAAAGTGGCAGATCTGGGGAGACTCCCCTTCCTCCCCTGGGAGGAGTGGCGTGGGAGCGCACCGCAGGGATCTACTGGGTTTGGAGACTCCACACGGGGTTGGGAGCAAGAGATAGATACGCTCGGTCACAGGCTGGGTGAGCATGGAGTGCGGCCGGAGACCAGGGAGACAGGAGTAATTGACTGTTTTTCTGGAGGCGCACAGAGGAGCAGGGCCCCGAGGTTGGGGCAGAGATTGCGAGGCCGCCATTTTCACTCTCAACCTCCAAAACTGTACGGAAAGCTTGCAGGGAACAAAAGCTCCCAAGAACAAACCTGAGCAGATTACTTAGTGTGGATCGGCAAGGGCAGGGCAATTCCACTTCCGGCAAAGACATGTGGGAACCGTGGCAACAGGCCCCCTCCCCCAGAAAATCAGCAAGAACAGCCAGCCAAGACCAAGTTTACTGATCAATGAGAACGGCAGAATTCCAGCGCTAGGGGAATACTGCACATATAATTCATGGCTTTTTCCCCATGATTCTTTAGTCTTTCATAGTTAATTTTTTTAATTTTCTTTTTTTTGTTTTTCTTTCTTTTTTTTTTGAATTTTTCTTTTTCCCTTTTTCAACCAACACCTTATCAATCCCTTTTGTAAAAAATCTTTTTTATTTTTCATTTTTAGAGTCATATTCTATCCCTTCATAGTAGTTAACCTTATTTTTCGTATATAGATATGTAGGTTGTTCTCTCTTTAAAATTTTGGGATACAGTCCTTCTAAAAGACCAAAATATACCCTAAATCTCTAGTGTATGGCTTTGTTCCAATCTCCTGCCAGATCACATTCTCTCCCTTTTTTTTAAATCCTCTTCTTTCTTTCTTCAACTAACTTCTTATCAATTCCTTTCATAAAAGCTTTTAAAATTTTCATCTTTACAGTCATATTCCATCCTTTCATTGTATTTACCCTTATTGTTTACATATATAAACTTTGCTTCCTTTAAAAATTTGGGAGGCACTTTCTTTAAACAGACCAAAATAAACCCAAAATCTAGTCTATGTCACTGATCTATGCACCAGCCTAATCATATTTGATCATATTCTGGTTTATTATGTTTGTTTGTTTTTTTATCTTTTTCTTTTTCATTTTTTTTCTTTTTCTTTTTTCTTTCGTTCCCTTTCTTTTCACCCAGATTCAGATCTCTTCTGATTTGTTTACTGTATTATTTCTGGGGTCGTTGTTACCCTGTGAGCATTTTGTTCTCTCATTCATCTTTTCCGCTCTGGACAAAATGACAAGACGAAAAAAATCACCTCAAAAAAAAAAGAACAAGAGGCAGTACCGACTGCCAGAGACCTAAACAATATGGACATTAGTAAGATGTCAGAACTAGAGTTCAGAATGACAATTTTAAAGATACTAACTGGGCTTGAAAGAAGCATAGAAGATATTAGAGAAACCCCTTCTGGAGAAATAAAAGAACTAAAATCTAACCAAGTCAAAATCAAAAAGGCTATTAATGAGGTGCAATAAAAAATGGAGGCTCTAACTGCTAGGATAAATGAGGCAGAAGAGAGAATTAGTGATATAAAATACCAAATGATGGAAAATAAAGAAGCTAAGAAAAAGAGAGATTAAACAATTCCTGGATCACGAAGGCAGAATTTAGGAGATAAGTGATACCGTAAGACGAAACAACATTAGAATAATTGGGATCCCAGAGGAAGAAGAGAGAGAGGGGCAGAGGTATATTGGAGCAAATAATAGCAGAGAACTTCCCTAATTTGGGGAAGGAAACAGGCATCAAAATCCAGGAGGCACAGAGAACCCCTCTCAAAATCAATAAAAATAGGTCAACACCCCGACATCTAATAGTAAAACTTACGAGTCTCAGAGACAAAGAGAAAATCCTGAAAGCAGCTCAGGAGAAGAGATCTGTAACCTACAATGGTAGAAAGATTAGAATGGCAACAGACCTATCCACAGAGACCTGGCAAGCCAGAAAGGACTGGCATGATATCTTCAGAGCACTAAACGAGAAAAATATGCAGCCAAGAATACGATAACCAGCTAGGCTCTCATTGAAAATTGAAGGAGAGATAAAAAGCTTCCAGGACAAACAAAAACTAAAGGAATTTGCAAACATGAAACCAGCCGTCCAAGAAATATTGAAAGGGGTCCTCTAAGCAAAGAGAGAGCCTAAAAGCAGCATAGACCAGAAAGGAACGCAGACAATATACGGTACCAGTCACCTTACAGGCAATACAATGGCACTAAATTCATATCTTTCAATAGTTACCCTGAATGTAAATGGGCTAAATGCCCCAATCAAAAGAAACATGCTATCAGATTGGATAAAAAACCAACACCCATCGATATGCTGTCTGCAAGAGACACATTTTAGACCCAAAGACACCCCCAGATTGAAAGCGAGGGGGTGGAAAACCATTTACCATGCTAATGGACACCAAAAGAAAGCTGGGGTGGCAATCCTTATACCAGACAAATTAGATTTTAAAACAAAGACTGTAATAAGAGATGAGGAAGGACACTATATCCTACTTAAAGGGTCTACCCACCAAGAAGATCTAACAATTGTAACTATCTATGCCTCTAACATGGGAGCAGCCAATTATACAAAGCAATTAATAACAAAAGCAAAGAAACACATTGACAACAATACAATAATAGTGGGGGACTTTAACACACCCCTGACTGAAATGGACAGATCATCTAAGCAAAAGATCAACAAGAAAATAAAGACTTTAAATGACACACTGGACCAAATGGACTTCACAGACATATTCAGAACAGTCCATCCCAAAGCAATAGAATACACATTCTTCTCTAGTGCCCATGGAACATTCTCCAGAATTGATCACATCCTAGGTCACAAATCAGGTCTCAACTGGTACCAAAAGATTGGGATCATTCCCTGCATATTTTCAGACCACAGTGTTTTGAAACTAGAACTAAATCACAAGAGGAAACTCAGAAAGAATACACGGAGGCTAAAGAGCATCCTACTAAAGAAAGAATGGGTCAACCAGGAAATTGAAGAATTTAAAAAAAATTCATGGAAACAAACGAAAATGAAAACACAACTGTTCAAAATCTTTGGGATGCAGCAAAGGCAGTCCTAAGAGGAAAGTATATAGCAATACAGGCCTTTCTCAAGAAACAAGAAAGGTCTCAAATACAAACATAACCCTACTCCTAAAGGAGCTGGAGAAAGAACAGCAAATAAAGCCTAAACCCAGCAGGAGAAGAGAAATCATAAACATCAGAGCAGAAATCAATGAATTTGAAATCAAAAGAACAGTAGAACAGATCAACGAAACTAGGAGCTGGTTCTTGAAAAAATTAACAAGATTGATAAACCCCTGGCCAGACTTATCCAAAAGAAAAGAGAAATGACCCAAATAAATAAAATCATGAATGAAAGAGGAGAGATCACAACCAACACCAAAGAAATACAAGCAATTATAAGAACATATTACGAGCAACTCTATGCCAGCAAATTAGATAATCTGGAAGAAACGGTTGCATTCCTAGAGATGTATCAACTACCAAAACTGAACCAGGAAGAAATAGAAAATCTGAACAGACCTATAACCCCTAAGGAAATTGAAGCAGTCATCAAAAATCTCCCAACAAACAAGAGCCCAGGGCCAGATGGCTTCCCAGGGGAATTCTATCAGACATTTAAAGAAGAATTAATACCTATTCTCCTGAAACTGTTCCAAAAAATAGAAATGGAAGGAAAACTTCCAAACTCATTTTATGAGGCCACCATTACCTTGATCCCCAAACCAGACAAAGACCCCATCAAAAAGGAGAATTACAGACCATTACCCTTGATGAAAACGGATACAAAAATTCTCACCAAAAGACTAGCCAATAGGATCCAACAGTACATTAAAAGGATTATTCACCACAAGCAAGTGGGATTTATCCCTGGGCTGCAAGGTTGGTTCAACAACCACAAATCAATCAACGTGATACAATACATTAATAAAAGAAAGAACAGAACCATATGATCCTCTCAATAGATGCAGAAAAAGCATTTGACAAAGTACAGCATCCATTCTTGATCAAAACTTTCAGAGTATAGGGATAGAAGGTACATACCTCAATATCATAAAAGCCATCTATGAAAAACCCACAGTGAATATCATTCTCAATGGGAAAAAACTGAGAGCTTTCCCCCTGAGGTCAGGATAATGGCAGGATGTCCACTCTCACCACTGCTATTCAACATAGTATTAGAAGTCCTAGCCACAGCAATCAGACAACAAAAAGAAATCAAAGGCATCCAAATCGGCAAAGAGGAAGTCAAACTCTCACTCTTTGCAGATGATATGATACTGTATGTGGAAAACCCAAAAGACTCCACCCCAAAACTGCTAGAACTCCTACAGGAATTCAGTAAAGTGGCAGGATATAAAAGCAATGCACAGAAATCAGTGGCATTCCTATACACCAACAACAAGACAGAAGAAAGAGAAATTAAGGTGTTGATCCCATTTACAATTGCACCCAAAACCATAAGATACCTAGGAATAAATCTAACCAAAGAAGCAAAAAATCTGTACTCAGAAAACTATAAAATACTCATGAAAGAAACTGAGGAAGACACAAAGAAATGGAAAAACGTTCCATGCTCATGGATTGGAAGAACAACTATTGTGAAGATGTCAGTGCTACCTAGAGCAATCTACATATTTAAAGCAATCCCCATCAAAATACCATCCACTTTTTTCAAGGAATTGGAACAAATAATCCTAAAATTTGTATGGAACCAGAAAAGACCCCAAATAGCCAGAGGAATGTTGAAAAAGAAAAGCAAAGCTGGTGGTGTCACAATTCCAGACTTCCAGCTCTATTACAAAGCTGTCGTCATCAAGACAGTATGGTACTGGCACAAAAACAGACACATAGATCAATGGAACAGAATGGAGAGCCCAGAAATGGACCCTCAACTCTATGGTCAACTCATCTTTGACAAAGCAGGAAAGAATGTCCAATGGAAAAAAACACAGTCTCTTCAACAAATGGCGTTGGGAAAATTGGAAAGCCACGTGCAGAAGAATGAAACTGGACCATTTCCTTACACCACACACAAAAATAGACTCCAAATGGTTGAAAGACCTAAACGTGAGACAGGAGTCCATCAAAATCCTAGAGGAGAACACGGGCAGCAACCTCTTCCATCTCAGTCGCAGCAACTTCTTCCTAGAAACATCGCCAAAGCAAGGGAAGCCAGGGCAAAAATGCACTATTGGGAATTCATGAAAATAAAAAGCTTTTGCACAGCAAAAGAAACAGTCAACAAAACTATAAGATAACCAACATAATGGGAGAAGATACTTGTAAATGACATATCAGATAAAGGGCTAGTATCCAAAGTCTATAAAGAACTTATCAAACTCAACACCCAAAGAACAAATGATCCAATCAAGAAATGGGCAGAAGACATGAACAGACATTTTTCCAAAGAAGGCATCCAAATGGCCAACGGACACATGAAAAAGTGTTCAACATCGCTCGGCATCAGGGAAATCCAATTCAAAACCTCAATGACATACCACCTCACACCAGTCAGAATGGGTAAAATTAACAAGTCAGGAAATGACAGATGTTGGCGGGGATGCGGAGGAGGGGGAACCCTCCTACACTGTTGGTGGGAATGCAAGCTGGTGCAGCCACTCTGGAAAACAGTATGGAGGTTCCTCAAACAGTTGAAAATAAAGCTACCATATGACCCAGCAATCACACTACTGTGTATTTACCCCAAAGATACAAATGTAGGGATCTGAAGGGGTACGTGCCCCCCGATGTTTATAGCAGCAATGTCCACAATAGCCAACCTGTGGAAAGAGCCAAGATGTCCATTGACAGATGAATGGATAAAGAAGATGTGGTATAAAAAAAAAAAAAAAAAAAGAAGAAGTGGTATATATACACAATGGAATATTATGCAGCCATCAAAAGAATGAAATCTTGCCATTTGCAATGACATGGATGGAACTGGAGGGTATTATGCTGAGCGAAATAAGTCAATCAGAGAAATACATGTATCATATGACCTCACTGATATGAGGAATTCTTAATCTCAGGAAACAGGCTGAGGGTTGCTGGAGTGGTGGGGGGTGGGGGGGATGGGGTGGGTGGGTGATAGACACTGGGGAGGGTATGTGCTATGGTGAGTGCTGTGAATTGTGTAAGACTGTTGAATCACAGACCTGTACCTCTGAAACAAATAATACATCATATGTTAAAAAAAAAGTTGAAGAAGAAGATAGCAGGAAGGGAAAAGTGAAGGGGGGGAAATTGGAAGGGGAGACGAACCATGAGAGACTATGGACTCTGAGAAACAAACTGAGGGTTCTAGAGGGGAGGGGTGTGAGGGGATGGGTTACCCTGGTGATGGTTTAAAGAGGGCACGTACTGAATGGAGCACTGGGTGTTATACGCAAACAATGAATCATGGAACACTACATGAAAAACTAATGATGTAATGTATGGTGATTAACATAACCTAATAATTAAAAAAAAAGAATTAGTCCCCCACTTAAGGATTTCATGACCTGGTGGAGGACCTCTTTTTAGTGGTAAGATGGACAACCAAATAAAACCCGAAAGATAAATCAGGACAGGTCCTTGAATAGTAAAAGTAACAACTGCAGCAACAGGAGCCTTAATATTTACAGAAGGATTGATATAGGCCAGGATCTGTTGAAAGTTCCTGATATGTATTAACTCATTTGACTCCTACATCTTATCCCCATTTTATAGGTAGGGAATAAGAGACACAAGAAGATAAGTGACTTGTGTCCCTATAGCCAGTGTTCTTAAGTGCTCGACTAAATTGCCTTCATCTTCATTAACAGGTATTGAGTGTCCACTCTTTGCTAATTACTATGTCACTTTCAATTACTTTAATTATTACAATAATCTTGTTTTTTAAATGAAGGAACTGAGGTTCAGAGACTTTAAGTGACCTCTCCAAGGTCACCCAACTAGCACAAGACTCAAACTGAGGTGTTCTCCCTCCAAATTCAATATCCTTTCCACCACCCTCTGATTTCTCTTCAAATAGCTAATATTTATATAGTACTTTGCAGCTTATAAAACTCATGATCACATTTATGTCTTAAATGGCACTTAAAGAAATTGAGATTTTATTCACTAGGCAAAGGAGAACCTCGGTCAGTTTTTAAGAGAAAGGAAAATGTGAATGAGAGAAGAGGTGTTTCTGGAAGGCCAGGGCAGCATTGTGCTAGATGGACTTCCCAGGGCAAGTGTACAAACCCAGGAGTTTAGGAGACACTGCAACTCTCAGGAGGATCCACATTCATCTCTGAACCTATGAGTCCTTCCCTCCAAACTCATTTGCCAGTCAGAAGAAATCCCATTTTAAATAATGTTCCTGGAGGGAACTCCCAGAAGAGCAGAGATAATAAAAGTATTTCTTACGTCACTTCTTCTCCCTGCATTTAACTTTCAGGAATATTTTTGTTAACTGAGAAGAGCACACCAAGGAACCATTATCACTGATACAAGGAGAAAACGGATGGTAGATTTCCTCAGCTGTGTCCTGTCAGTGTCAACAATTTAACTAAACATATAATAGTCATAACCTCATCAGTGTTAAATTTTCTATGTTTCTGGCACATAGCTCTTCATCTCCCTCATTAAGTTCATAGAGTGTTCTTTGGTACATTTGCTCAGTATGAGGATTTCAGTTTCAACTGGCATATATTGGAGTCAAATAGGGGAATGGTTTTTCTGCCTTAAGTAGTTAGGAGAATAAGAGAACATGTGAAATGGCCCAATGCCCAAAGCCAGGTACTTGGCAAATAACAGCAGATATATTTGACCCCATCCATCACAATCCTGCCCCATTCACCAGGGGTGGATCCAACACAGGTAGGCCAACCAAGCTAGAAATATGAACAGTTATTTAGTTTTCATTATCTTCCTTGCTGCATGCCCTGCATACTATTTCCTGCTCAGGGATTCCCCTCATTCAGAAATAGAGTCTTGAGGTCCTCATGATTACACTCCCACTAGGATGGTGACTCCAAACAAATTTCCCCAACCCAAATCTATCCCAATCCCTCTTCATTTTATCCTAATTTTAACATGTTAGCATTATATACTCAACTAGGTCAGATGAAAATGATTGTTACAATATCATTCAGGCAAATATTTAAGGGATAGCAAGCTTGATGTGATTTCATTCCCAGGGGTATCTACATTTTAAAAAGGAATGTCTTAACCTATAGATGAAGTTAAACTATAAAGATAGAGCACCATGGAGCTTCAGGGTGGGGGCTCTTCCAGCATCCATCAAAAATGCCCTGTGAGAAACAGCTAAACCCTCATCGGCATACTTAGGCCTCAACTCTCCATCTGTAACATAGGGATATAACCCCAACTTTATAGGATTATTATAATATAGGGATATAATTTGACCTCACAGGATTACTGTGGGGATTAAACCACTTGGTTAATCATTGTTACAAACTTCTCAGAAAGCTATAAATTACTATGCAGAAGTGAGAGGTTTCTAGTGACTTCTGAGTTTTGCCTTTAACCCACTTGATCTACCTCCACTGGGGTCTGAAGCGATGGGAAACCCCCTGCACAACGAGCCTATTTCAGTCAGATAGGATTGTGACTTCTAGCTCTATTTGAGCTCAACTACAGATTAGTTATCCAAGCTCTAGTTTCTCAACCACCCACAAAAATATAGTCCCGATTTCTTGGATGGGCTGAAGAGAGACCACTTTTACCACTGGAAACAGAGACCGTCTTGGACCTACTCACTAAGTTGTCATACCAACACTGTGTGAACCAATAACTGAGCCAAGAACATGCTTCAAGAAGAAAGATAAAACTTGCCACTATTTTACTTTGAATGAGAGCTCCACTCCCAACCATAACAAATCTTTATATTTTTATCGAGAATGGGTTTTATAGCACTTCAAAGCCTGCTTTCTTCTTCCCAAGACATTAAGGCATAGTGTATACCTTCTGTCACTAGTTCACATGCCTAGTTTCCTTAGAATATTAGGGGGTCTACTTGATTATCTATAAGTAATTAAATTCTAGATATTTGAGGGGTATTAAATTATGGGAAAATGAGGATTTCATAATTCCTAATCAAAATGTCACCAAAGGACAGTACTGAAAAATATCCTGGGACATTCACTTTATCTTACAGAGTGGGGAACTGAGGCCCCCACATACTAGAGTTATGAGGCAGATCTGAAATGTGGACCTGTGGACGGTATATCCACTCTACCATATACTGTTCCCTCCCCTATGTTGTGCATGCCATTGGCACAAATGCAATCAGGAGGTACCCTTTCTTATAACTACCATGTTTTGCCATTGTTCTCTAGGAATTAATAAATAACATCCCACCCATATTTTAATCTTCTTCTTCCCTTCCCATGGTTTTCTCATCTTTCCTCCTCATGTTTCAGGTCAGTGCTGTGAACTAATAGGCCTTTAACTCAACACATTTGCAATGACCAATGGAATGGATGAATAAATGGCTGCCCAAGTACCTGTCACCAGCACTTGTTCTCTCTCATAAGATACAACCACAAGGACACTGGGGAAAATGGGGGTGTGGAGGACAGCTCAATGGGCCACCTGCAGTAACGTTCTGTGGCCTATAGCCAGTGTGCATACTCTGAGAGAGAAGAGAGAAGGGACCTCACCATGGGGATGGGAAGAATGCTGCCCCCTGCCAACCATCTCTGTGGTGGTAAGGCTGATGACAGCATGCAGAGCACACAACGCTGGCTCGATGCCAAACATCTGGGCTCAAAACCAAGCAACCAAGTTGTTCAAATCAAGGAAAACCTAATCAACAAATATTTTCAATGCCTACTATGCGCATTCAGAGAGCCGTGGTTAGAATGGATGACATTTGAGTCTTAGCCCTACAAATTCCACTGTTCTCTGTTCCAGATGCCTGATATTATATTAATCAAATATTCATGTTTTGAACTGAGCATCTGTTGGCATATGTTGATGTACACACAAAACCAAAATAATGAATTATTTCTCCAGTACATTAATGGTACTCTTGTCAAGCTCCCTAGAGTGAGGCTGAGGATAGTTTACTTCAAGCCACCAGCCATTTCTAAGATTGCCATCCTTCTTGCTGTTTCCTGCTCTATCAGAATGCAGAGAAGCTAGGAGGGCCATGCTCCCTCCCTTAGCTCCAGGGAGATATTCAGGTGAGGACACCACCAGAGGCAACATCTTTCCGAAATCACTGGTTGCCTTTAGGCTCCAAAGCACTCAATGCCAAGAGGGAACCTTGTGCATAATTTGGCATCTGTGGTGCTCCAAGAACAAAGGATATAATATCCCTTTGTTTCTGGACATCCTAAAGTAAAAATGACATCTTGGCTGACAATTATGATTTTGCATTCTTTTATAAATCATGTTATTTCTCAAAGAACTTAAAGCAGGTGAATGAACAGTCAGTTGCCTCCTTTCAGGCATTTCTCCTATGAGGACTGCCAGGGCCTTTACTAATATTACCACCAAGGACTGTAGTCATGAAATGAATAAAGTCAAGGGATTTGCTTTTAGCTTGCTTTAGGCCATTTACTGTTTTCATTCTTCAATAAGAAGAAACAGTCACTGAGGTGAAGTTGGGAAGACCTCTCCATATGTGATTGCAGTCTCTGATTTTTCAAATTCCCCTAGCTGTTGTCAAATAGGCTTGTACACACTTCAGTTAGTACAATCTTGCTTGCCTTCCCTGCTTTCACAATGACCTCTAAGCTACTCAAAGTCATCAGGTTCTTCCAGAGGCCTCACCTCCTCCAGGCACTATGGCACCAAGGACGAGGACCTGCACGATAATTATGACAGGGAGTTTATGGATAAGGAAAGAGGAACCACTAAAGCCATGCTTACTCATCACATTCCCAAAAGGAAATTAGAGGTGAGAATCTGGAAATTTGGGTGTCAACACCCTGGGGGTTGTGGCTTCCTCCTTAAAAGTGTGAAATCTAAGACCCCATTGGTCATTTCCCTTTTAAACTAACCCTGCCCACTGGACAGGGTGATCTCTGAAGCTGGTCTGCTCCATGAGCCACCAGGTTTTCTTACTGTCTATGCTCAGCTACTTAAGAAAAAGTACATTAAAAAGTATTTTTCTCAGGAATTTCACCTCTAAATCTCTGCTTCTTTTCCTAGGTACATGAATAAAACTGGACAACCTCTAGGAAAACTAAAAATTCCTATATCCATGGACTATGCTATTCTGGACAGTGCTCTGAATAAAATTAGAAAAAGACGCCCCACGGGGAGGATGCACCTACAGACACATAGCTTGACAAGTAGAGCCTGGGCCAGATTTTGATCCTGCTGACTTGCCTCCTTGGTTTATGGAAATCTGGTAGTACTATCTCACCCTTAAATCCAGAAGCTGGATTAGGTTCTAAATTGTCTGTCTCCTCTCTTCTGAGCTCCACTCTGATCCCCTGTACTATAGAAAATATCCCAAGTCTCTTTTCAAGAAGAAAGCTTCCCAAACTGCTTCATCAACAACAAAAGTTTCAACCCAAAAGTCCAAACTCCTTTTATATTCTCAACCCCACCACCAGCCCATTAATGACCTCACAGAGGAGAAAGGGTTTTTGGGAGACAGGTGGAGGATATCCATACCTCCTCTTGCCTCTATCTACATCCTACTAATTTTGTTCTATCTTTCTCATTTGACCTTTACTACAGTAGTTCTCCACTAACTCAACTTTTTTGTTACCAACTTTGCTTGTCTGCCCCAAAATGGAAAGACAAAAATTCTAAAGCAACAGTGCCTATACTCTTCCCATGCCAACACCTCTGTGGAATTTTGTAACCCAAAGATGACCCTAGCCTACATGCTGGAATTTCTTTACCATTGAAGAACTATTTCTGCAAAAAATTTTGAAGTTGTCATGTTCATTTAAAAAATAAGATGATAAAACACACACACAAGCCATTATTTGTAAAATGCCTACAGATGATGAAGAGGAATGCATATCAATATATACACATGCATGCAGATGAACGAGGGAAAACATGTGTATGTGTCTACCCATGGAGGCCAAGACGAACCTTTCAACTGAAGAGAGTGAAAGGAAAATGACAGGAATCAAGAGTGATTTCAAATTTCTTGTAGCTTTTCCTTCTAGTACACCCTCCAGACTAAAAAAAAAGTATTCTCAGAATTCCACTTAAATTTGATACCTAAATTAGCTTCAAAAAGCAGTCACATGGGTAGCATATATGCAGGGGTTACCAAGCAGGGGTCTCATTGTGGTATGAGAATGATTGCTAGCTGGAAAGGGGGATTTTCTAGTCCTCTTCTGGTATTGCTTAGCTAAATAAACTCTGACACCTCTGCCCTTCAGTGCTTGATATCTTAGATTCTTTCCAGGATTTACTAGTGTTCTGTGGTTATAAAAGTTACTTAAAAGTTACGTGGATATTTAGAATAATGACTACCATGTCCATGATAAACACCAATGCCACCACCATTATTATCCTGACTTCTTTTCTTTCTAGAACAATTTGCAATTGCCCGGCTATACCTGTACCTTAAAGAGGTAAACAAAAGATTGATTTCTCCAGTTTGCAAGGAAGAATAGATAGAGAATTTTTAGTGACTTAACCAATAAATCTGGGTGGTGCCAATTTCAAACTTCACAAATGCCAAAGAGCCCAGTGCAAGACTGTTTCAAACTCTAATGATGGAAGACCCTTCTAACTGGGTTTCCACAGTAGCTATCAAGGGTAATAATGGAAAGTCCAAGAAAAACTCGATCTTCAGAGAGCTTGGGCTCTGCTTATGGTCTTGAGTTTGGGCCAGGTGCTGACTTTTCAAATGCTTCCCAAATACTCCCTAACCTAACAATTTGGGACATTCAGTGCTAACTCAGTGTGTCTTCCTTTTACCACGAGCATTCATGCAACTGTTTATACTGCTTATAACTTACAAGGTTGGACATGTCATTCCTCCACTACACAAAAAATTAGACTCAGCTTCTTAACCCAAAGATATCCTAAATAAGAAGGTCATTTTGTTTTTGTTTTTGTTTTAATATAGGGCGTGTCATGAATTGGCACACCATCCTTACACAGGAGCCATACTAATCTTCTCTGTACTATTCCAATTTTAGGATATGTGCTGCTAAAGCAAGCGCAAGGTCTATTGAGAGACAGAATGGTAAGTGGTAAAAATCACAGGTTTTGGAATCACACAGAGCAGCAATAACTTTAAGTATCTATGTTAAGAGAGGGTAGCACCTGAGAATACCCAGACGTGTTTTTTGCATGGATTATTCTTCCCTTACCTCATTTGGATACAGTTGTTGGCACATAGATGTACTCAATAAATATTTATTGAATGAAATTAATCCATTCTCATATTGAACAAATTTACTTTCACTTAAAGGGGACTCCATAATCTTTAAGTAATCTGATACTGTGCTCCTTGCAATTTCTTTAAGGTAGAGTTCTGGGTTTGAGATATTGGTGTCTTTGTTCCACCTCATCCATAAAGCTTCCCTGACAGCTCCAGGCTAACTTTCTCTCTTTTTTCTGACCCCCTGTTAGACTTATTCCAGGTTCACTCACTTTGGCACACATACGATATCTTAATTTGCCATGTAAAATGGGTTTCATAAACACATCATCCTTCCTAAGAGCCTATAAGTTTTTCAAGGGCAAAGGCCATGTTTGATATTTATTTTGATGTCCCACAGTACACAACACAATCTAGAGCCCATAGCAGGCTGTGAACAAGTACCTGTTAAACTGAGTTGCATTTTAAGAACAGCATTCCATTGCCAGTGATGATTTTGTTTCAGAAAATTATCAAAAGGCTGTATTCACCACTCATTTCACCCAAATTAAGCCCATGGGTCTCTACACTTGAAGTGCTAGTTAGGAAGCAGAGGATCAGAAAGCAGCTGCTTACTTTCAACAAAGAAGAGATTGCATTTCAGCAATGGATTGCAGGATTTCACGTATTAGTCACTAGTGACTCCTGGACAAACCCTTTGGTCTTATCAGGAATAAAAAGTAACCAAGAGACATGTCAAATATCAATTTCCAATTACTCCTCTGTAACGCATTTCTGCCACTTGGGAAAACTCCCAAGGGATCTGTTGCCCCTTATCAGCTCAGATCGGGCTTACCTTTCAAATAGGTAACACTCGGCCGCACCCAGTTCAGCCTCAATATTACAATGTCCTTCTCTGACACTCACATTCTCTTGTGAAGTCTTCAATATTGGCTTACAGTGTCACCGGAGACCTGGCCCAAATGTGGAAGTCCTCCTGATATTATACCCTGAACCATCTGCACTGGAGTGGGATGGGGATAACAAACACCGGCAGTGAGCTGTTGTCACTAAGGTTTCCTAAGCCTTAACTTGCACTGAGATGCTGAATGTGGGCACAAAGACTCATGCAGCACCTTTGCATCATCAACTCCAGCCAAATGGGAAAGAAATAAGAGAGTCTTAACTTTGATACTCAAAACACAGAACAGCATTTCTACCCTCCAGATCACAGAAAGCAGGCCACAAACTAATTGAAAAAATCTTTGGTATTAGGGATGTTAAGACTGAGGATCTGCAAAAAACCAGAAATCACATGTCCCTTTTATTACAAAGTAATGGGAAAGAATTTGGAAAAACCAGGAAACATCTCTGGGTTCATAAATCAGCCCAGTTGGAGGGAAATGCAAATGGCCAGCACCTGGAATGAGCCTTCATCTGGAGCCCGGAGAGCAGCTAGGCTGTTCACTGTGATTAATGACTTGAGTGAAAGGTCTCAGTTGAGGCTGAACAATTAACTTGTTCTCCCCACATCTCAGAACTCTCCACAGCATAACTATGTCTTCCCTGATTGTTCATATTTACTAAAATGCAAGCCAGTCTGGGAAGCTTCGAACATGTCATCGGACTATTTCTGACAATTGGGAGAGTCCTGGTGTTTGACAGGACTACTTTCATCAAATCATGTGTTGACTCTGCATGCACGTCTCAACCTTTCAGTTCCTTTTCAAGTTTAAGAACCATCTTATAAGAGGCAATGGCATTGGCCTCGATCTGTCGAAGAAAAAAAATTTCAGCTCAGAGGATTGCAAATGGACAGCATATGGCCTGGCTTGTTTCTGGTCATTCCCCAAAAAAAGTTCTTAGGGAATTGAATGTCCATGAGATTAATGGTTCCCTCCTGTCCTGCCTTTATCCTCTGGAATAGGTTTCTCTAATCTCTTTCAGACCCTCTCAAGCATTTACATTAAACCAATCATTCCTCCTGAATCTACAACCAAGACTCTGATATGACCTACTAGAACTTAAGGAAGTCTCCAAACCTCCCTCCCTTTCTCCTGGAGGTGAATTTGTAGATGGGAAAGAAAGACAGGCACCTCAGAACCTCATTTTGTATGTGGAAGTACCCAAGGAATCTGGTTTCTTCATTTGACCTTCTAAACCTATTTCATTTGTGACAAACGGACGTACGCAAAGTGGATACGGCCCCACACGTAGTAGGATTGGAAGGGTACTGAGTGGCTTGGCTAAGAACATCCACCCCACTGGCCTGCCATAAGAGCTAATCCTTTACCTCCCCTTTGCAACCGCATCCACAACTACTTTTGTCAGTGAAGGCATCCTGCCTCCAGAAAATACAAAGATACATCAAAAACAATAGTAACAACAATGATAACAATAATAGAAGCAGGAACAACAATAACATGTATATAGTAGTTACTATGGGCTACAAACTCTCTAAAACACTTCCCTTATATCAACTCATATGATCCTCACAACAACGCTACTAAGATAGGTGTTGCTATTATATCCAATTTACAGAGAGAGAGAGAATAGCCAAGTAACTTACCCAAGATCACAAAGCCAGGAAGTGGCAAAGCCAGGATTCAAACACAGGTCTCAGACTGAAGCTCTTCATGCTACCCTATAAAACCCTATATTGTAACTATGCTCTCTAGAAATATTGGTCCCCACCTGCAACTGCTGATGAGATTAGAGAAGCAACCCTTCCAGCACAGCACCCACTTAGGAGTCGGGCTTGGTAAGTCCTGTTTCTGCTACTCAGTGTGTAACTTCAAATGAGTTCTGAATCACTGAGCTTTAGTTGTTCTCATCTGTAAAATCAGTAATGTACTAAGACCTACCTTATAAGGTTTTTGTGAGAATTGGTGAGATAATGCATATGCAGGACAGTACAGTGCCTAGAACATGGGCACTGTAATAATCATAGTTATGGTTATTATTAATCTGATTAGCTAATACTAACTAAAGCAGCTGGAGAAGATGAGCAGAAATGATCACAGCTTGGAATGTAGATATGAAAAAGCAGATCAGTGTGGTGACCCAAAGAGACTAGGATACTAGGATAGTAAGAAGTACTGGTAAGGGACACCTACGTTCCTGGTCTGACCCAATTTACACAGCCTCTAGGTTAGCTTATCTCCACGAAAGAAAAAAATTCTAATTTTAAAAATATACTACATCAAGAAAAAACAAAAAGATGTCCAGATTGGGAGAATTAGAATATTCTCCCTGAAATTCCTGGTGCAAAAGCGAGACAGTGAGTCATCCTTCACAGCCTCCTATGGCTGCTCCAGCATCAAGCTTGGAGCTGCATCCTTCATTCTGCATTTGCTACTTGCTCCTGCCGACCCCTGACACATCACATTCTTTGCATCAATAAGGACTGGTGCCAGAACACACTAAATTGCCTTTGACTACATTTAACTGATCTAGTATTTTTTTATGATTCTTTCTTGTTGTACCATTTTTCACTTTTGACTTTATAAATCTCTGCTGACTTTAAATAAAGCATTGCCAGACTACCCAAGGTGGTTTTTAATAGAGATTTAGGGGCTAGGTTGTGCTGTGGTTTGGATTCAGATTCTACTCCAGCAACAAGGGGAAATTAACTAGGTGGTTTCATCTCAAGTGCCCATTTATACTCAGAATGGACAGTTTATCTTCTTCTAAGCCTTGTAATCATGACACTATAAAGTGAGTTTCAAGAAATTAAAAATTAGGTGGCAATAGCTTCTCCACCACAGAACCACAACACAGTGTCCCTGTAAGCCCAGATGACTGGGATATACAAAGACAGCAGGGGAATCACTTGCTGAGTGACAGGGAGGAATTTAACCACATCATGTTCTATGCCAAAGACAATGCTTGTTCTCCTTAAGTTGGGGAACTCAAATGACCCTACACCAGCTATGTCAGCCTACCTCCAGACCCTCCTCCTTCCTCTGTGCTGTCCCTAGTCCCCACTGTCTTCTGCTCAAATGAAACACTGGAAGCCAGTTAGCCTTTACTCACTGGGAAAGGTGACCTGACTAGCAAAAAACCTGAGTCAGATAAGCAGTCAGTCCCAAAAACTGACATGTCATTTTTTAGAGAGAATAATCTTAAGTTAACTATATCTTGAAAATATTAAATTAAATTAAATTAAATTAAATTAAAAAATAACTCCATATGATTTTGGCTTTGTCTTGCTTTTCATGATCATGCAATGCTTGCTTCATTACAAAGGGGATAGACATCACAGGTAAAGCACTGAGAACAAAAGTTTTAAAAAATATCTGTATACCTATCACCAAGCTTACAAATAAACAAATCTCTTCAGTTGTTCCTCTCAGATTGGATTTCTTTGCCTCCCCTTACCACCAGTGGTAAATGCAACCTTGAACTTCGAGCTTTTCATTCTATGGTTTTCTTCCTCGTTTGCCACCTATGAAATGACCCTTTTAAAATATTGTTTTAATTGACATTTTTGAACTTTATATAAATGATCTCATTCAGTGAGTTTCCTTCTCTCCTTATTTTACAGATTCATCCATGTTGAATGTTACTCAACTTTATTTAATAAACTATTTGGGTTGTTTCCAGTTTTTCTGTCTGTTTTGTTTTCTTTTGTTTTGCTATTAGTGATAATGGTGTGAATATAGTTCACATTGATCTGAACATGTTCAATAGTTTGTCTTGGGTTAGTGTCCTGGGAAGAAAATTATGAAATTTTAGGGTTTGCATATATTCAAATTCACTACATAGTAACAAATTTTGTTCCACGGTACATATGCTAATTCATACTTCCACCAAAACAGCTTTTGAGTTTCTATTGCTCTACAGCTTTGCCAGCACTTGGTACTGCCAGATTTTTAAATTTTGCTGAACCAGTAAGTACAAAATGTATCTAGTGGTTTTAAGTTACATTTCCACATTTAATTTTGTATAGATCATCACTGAGCGATTTTTAGGGAGTTTAAAAAGAAATTCTTTTTTCAAAATAAGCATGAAATGCAGTGTTTATATTGAGTAGGTGTGATTTTATGGCTACACAGAAAGATGCCATGTACATATGGGGCACCTGGGTAGCTCAGTGGGTTAAGCATCTGTCTCTTGGTTTCAGATCAGGTCATGATCTCATGGGTCATAAGATCGAGCCCCACATCAGGCTCCATGCTCAGCAGGGAGTCTGCTTGAGATTCTCTCCGTCTGCCCCTCCCCCCACTAGCACACGCTCTCTCCCTAAAATAAATATTTTTTTAAAAAGAAAGAGACCATGTACATAGACATATAAGAATGTCTATGCTACCCAGAGCAATCTATACCTTCAATGCCATCCCGATCGAAATTCCAATGACATTTCTCAAAGTGCTGGAACAAACAATCCTAAAATTTGTATGGAATCAGAAAAGACCCCAAATTGCCAAGGGAATGCTGAAAAAGAAAAACAAAGCTGGGGGCATCGCGTTGCCCAATTTCAAGCTATATTACAAGGCAGTGACCACCAAGACAGCATGGTACTGGCACAAAAACAGACATATAGACCAATGGAACAGAATAGAGAGCCCAGATATGGACCCTCAACTCTATGGTCAAATAATCTTCAACAAAGCAGGAAAAAATATGCAATGGAAAAAAGACAGTCTCTTCAATAAATGGTGCTGGGAAAATTGGACAGCCACATGCAGAAGAATGAAACTCGACCATTCTCTAACACCATACACAAAGATAAACTCAAAATGGATGAAAGACCTCAATGTAAGACAGGAATCCATCAAAATCCTAGAGGAGAACATAGGCAGTAACCTCTCTGACGTTGGCCACAGCAACTTCTTTCAAGATACATCTCCAAAAACTAGTGAAACAAAAGCAAAAATGAACTTTTGGGACTTTATCAAGATAAAAACCTTCTGCACAGCAAAGGAAACAGTCAACAAAACAAAGAGGCAACCCACAGAATGGGAGAAGATATTTGCAAATGACACTACAGATAAAGGGCTGGTATCCAAGATCCATAAAGAACCTCTCAAACTCAACACCCAAAAAAACAAATAATCAAGTCAAAGAATGGGCAGAGTCATGAACAGACACTTCTCCAAAGAAGACATACAAATGGCTAAGAGACACAAGAAAAAGTGTTCATCATCATTAGCCATCAGGGAAATTCACATCAAAACCACATTAAGACACCACCTTACACCAGTTAGAATGGCCAAAATGGACAGGGCAAGAAACAACAAATGTTGGAGAGGGTGTGGAGAAAGGGGAATCCTCCTACACTGTTGGTGGGAATGCAAGTTGGTACAGTCACTTTGGAAAACAGTGTGGAGGTTCCTCAAAAAATTAAAAATAGAACTACCCTATGACCCAGCAATTGCACTCCTGGGTATTTACCCCAAAGACACAGATGTAGTGAAAAGAAGGGCCATATGCACCCCAATGTTCATAGCAGCAATGTCTGCAATAGCCAAACTGTGGAAAGAGCCGAGATGCCCTTCAACAGATGAATGGATAAAGAAGATATAGTCCATATATGCAATGAAATTTACTCAGGCATCAGAAAGGATGAAAACCCAACTTTCACATCAACATGGATGGGACTGGAGGAGATTATGCTAAGTGAAATAAGTCAAGGAGAGAGGGTCAATTATCATATGGTTTCACTTATTTGTGTAACATAAGGAATAACATGGAGGACATTAGGAGAAGGAAGGGAAAAATGAAGGGAAGGAAATCGGATGGAGAGATGAACCATGAAAGACGATGGACTCTGAGAAACAAACAGGGTTTTAGAGGGGAGGAGGGTGGGGGGATGGGTTAGCCCGGTGATGCGTATTAAGGAGGGCACGTACTGCATGGAGCACTGGGTGTTATATGAAAACAATGAATCGTGGAACACTACATCAAAAACTAATGATGTACTGTATGGTGACTAACATAACATAAAAAAAAAAGAATGAATATGCCTATTTCTCTATCTGCTATCATACTTACAGCAGGACTGCCAAGCTAGAGCCCATAGAACAAATCTGGCCCACTACCTGCTTTTGTAAATAACTTTTTATTGGGACGTAGCTATGCTTATTTGCTTATGTATTACCTTTAGAATATTTTCACCCGACAGTGACAGAGTTGAGTAGTCACAATGAGGACCACCTGGCTTGCAGAGCCTAAAATACTCTCGGGCCCTTTACAGTAAAAGTTTGCTGACCCATAACTTAGAGCATCTCTACTTGTATGCATAGATGCTCACATTCAATGTGTCACCTCGAATCTGTTCCTTCCCAAAGGCCATTCCTCTAAAATGGCTTTACCTTCTACAGTTATTCAGGCTAAAAGCCTGACAGTCACCTCCTGCTCTTGCCTCCCAGTCACTGTTTACAGCTAATTCGTGAATACCTTCCAAGTATTCAATCTTCTCCTCCACACCAGTCCTGTGACGTTCCCTTCTCTACAACCATGGCTGGCGCTTTGGTCAAGCTTTACACACTGACTTAGGCAACCCTTCACCCAGTCACCCCGTCCTTGGTGCCCCCAAGTTTCACAGCACTGGGAACACTTTACCACATTTATTTGTTTGAGTTTCTGTTATCTCCACCTCAACTGTACATTTTTTAAGAGGAGGGCAGACAAGACTTGGGAAAAGGGCTTCCTTGTCAGTATCATTTAACATAGTGGTCCTCGAATTGTTGTACGGGGAGGAATCACCAGAAGAGCTCCTGAAAACTAACAGATGCCAGGGTGTCACCCCAGGCCCACTGAATCAGGAAGCCCCGGAGGTAGGTGCTCAAGCATCTTCACGTGACGGATGCTCCCTGGGAGATTCTTAGGTAGGCTTGAGAAGCACATATCTAATCAAAGCTTCCTGAATACTCCCCTTAGTTCTATTCCACTCTACCACATTGCCCATGATGGGTAGCTAACACTGCGTAGGATTCCCCCCACACCTTTGCTTGGAAACCAGAGCTTCCCTAAGTTTCTCCACACTCCTTCATTGGCCCAGAGTAAGCCTGATTTGAGAGAAAAATTGTATCCTTTATTTAGGGCTGAATTCTGATCTTCAATCACTGTTTTTCATTGAATTGGTAGTATTCCTAGTTAATGATGGGAATTACCTCCTACACTGTGCAACTTCTCTTGCTCAGCATATTAAAAAATATGAATCTCCTGTTATAACTTAGTACTGTTTCCTTGTATATACCATACTACTTAGTACCTGCCTAAGGGAAGACATGTGAACATTTGTACAATGTATACAAGAATGTGGGTTTTTTTGAAAATTTTTACTACCTTCATTTTCAACATACTACAGATTTAATATGTAAAAAAACAAATGTTAATAGAAGGGTTAGACCAAAGACAATACCAATAAGATGCTGTTAGTATTTATTAGACATTTTTCTTATTAGACTTAATTTTTTCCTAAATTGCATGTGACCCAATATCATTATGCTGGTGGATAATATAACAAAACAAAATTACCAGTCCATTTTACTCAAGGATAAAGCCTAAGCTTCCTCGGATTTTATAACAACAAGCATAGCACAAATTTAAGAAATTTTTCCAGTGCTGCACTCAGTGATTTTTAGGGGTCTATTTTCCCCAGAGGCATGTAAGTACTAAAATTGCATTGGATTGCGTTTTGCTCTCAGCGGGTGAGAAAGTGCACAGTCAATGGGTTATTTGCCATTCTTTATTTCCATTTTATGCAGTCACACGGAGGTATGTCTCAGGTGGTTGTTGAAGTTTACTAGACACTCAGGAGCCATCTTGTGCTTTCTCTAAATGACACTTATAATCTATAACCAAAGGGGTTGTCTATGAAGCCATTGGTGCAGTATACCTAAACTCTGCTTGTGTGAATTCAGGTTACAGAGACCAGATCTTTTGCTATGAGATTCCAATAGGGGGGAAATTGCATCCATGTATCTGAACAATATCTATAGGTCTCCAGAGATACCAGGTCTGATTTAGGTGCTGATAATGACAGAACATTTGAAATCAGTAGATAGGGGATAAAGGCCTTCAGGATACGCAGATCAATTAATAACAAAGGGGCTATGCAAAAATCACACCTGTGATTTTGCTATACCTTTATTTTTCTATAATAAAAGCACTAAATTCTGTAAATGCAGTGTTAGTCTGCTTTCTTTCAACTGGATAGCTCCAATTAACCATCATTGTCATGCTTCACTAGGGCTCTGATCACTGATGCTCTTAACAGGATTCCTGAAATATTGAAAAAGCCAGAAGTGCTTTCTTGGATCAAGAAAAATTAAAATTCATTCAGTGTGGTTCTATTGTTAAGTGTATGTTATTGGGGGGCAGCTTGGAACAGAGGAAAGAACACAGACCTCGGCATTAGAACCTGGTTTCGAACCTCACAAAGGACACATAGTAGCCCTGGGACCTTGGGTAAACCACATAATATCTCTCTAAGCTTCAATTTCCTCATAAATAAAATGGGGATAATATCCAGCTTCAGGAGATATTTCTAAGATTAAATGAGACCACGAACATATGTAAAATACCAGCACAGCATCTAGCTCTAAATAAATCACTCAATAAATAGCAGCTATTATTAATATTAATATCTTCCTTCCCATTTTCAGTAAATCAGTGAGCCATGCAATATATGAAGTACCTCTTTACTTTTTCTCTGTATCTTTATTTACTAGAATATTTGATTCCTATAAATATCCCATCCTGCAACAATGACAGAGTATAGAAATTCTACTGTGGATTTTCAATACTGGATTATTTAAATTTGAAGAAGCAAAGGAACATTTTCAAAGAAACTATTTCTTTATCACAGTCTTTGAGAAAACAAAGTTTCAAAGTCTCTACATGGTTACAAATCACCCAAAGCTCCCACCCTCTTTGGATCTTTTATTATTTTTACTAATACTATTACTTAAGTAAAATATTAGCATATTTTAAGAAAAATTCAGATACTGAAAAAGCTAGTCTTTTTGCCCTTCTTCTACTCTTTACCACTCCAATCTGGTTATTGCCCAAAAGTTACTACTGTAGGGGTTTTGTGTCCATCCTTTAAAAATTGTTTCTATGCATTTGTACACACATGCGTGTGTTTCTGTGTATGTGCGTGTGTGAGAGATTTTGTGCTTGTAAATACATACATTCTATGACAGTGTACAAATGTTTTAGACTCAAATGTTTTTTGCTCAAAAATATGTCCTGAAGCCATTCTGTGTTAAAATCTTATTTACTTTTTTTTTTTTAATTTACCTTTTTAAAAACTGTTATATAGCATTCAATATCATGATTTACCATATTTTAACCATTCCTTTCCTGACAGGCATATAATTTGTCTTTGCATCTTTTTTTTTCACTACGAGAAAAACATTGCAATGAACATCATTCTGTACACTATCCTTTCGACATGTGTAACTAAGGTTATAGGCTATATGAATTTTATTTCAGCCTTTAAAAATATCCAATTTATTTTAAATCATGGTTAAAAGTTTAAAAGTAAATAGAAGTGTACAGTGAACCATCTTTCTCCCACCCTAGTCTTCCCATGTGCCTGGTTTACCCCATCCACAGGTAGTCACTATTATCATCCATCTTTTTTTAAACATGGATTCTTATTGTTCCACATTTTATGCATAAATAATAGTATGCTGTATATATTGTTCTGTACCTTGTTTTATTCCCTTAACGATATATACTGCATAGAATCACATATTAAGTATGTAGGAGCTTCCTAATTCTTTTGACAGAGTTACACAATATTCTACATATTGGATGTACCATAATTAATGATTCTCAACTGATAGCTCTTTTGCTATTTCAGTGGTTAGCTATCACATTTACTCTATAATAAATACTATCGTATATATGTCATTTTATATATGCAATCATTTCTAGGAATACAATTGCTGATCTGTTTTTATACTAGGCTGTTAATCATTTTATTACTGATTTCTGTGAACACTTCATATATACGAAATAAAATCGGGGGGGTGGAGCAAGATGGCAGAGGAGTAGGAGACCTGGATTTCGTCTGGTCTCAGGAATTCAGCTGAATAGGGATCAAACCATTCTGAACACCTAGGAACTCAACAGGAGATCGAAGATAAGAATAGTAACAACACTCCGAACAGAAAAGCAACCACTTTCTGGAAGGTAGGACGTGCGAAGTGAATCCGAGGCGATATTCAGGAGGATAGACGGCGGGGGAGGGGGCCTCAGTCGGCCGCTTCTGGCAAGTGATAGAGCCGCAGAGCACAAAATCTGAACTTTTAGAAGTCGGTTCCGCGGAGGGACGTCGCTCCAGTGGCTAAGCAGGGGGTGGAATCCTCCCAGGACAGTGTGGTCTCAGGACCCTCAGGGTCACAGAAAGACCAGGGGTGCCTGAGTGCGGCAGAGCCCCCAGGGATTGGAGCGGGAAAGCCGGCTGCAGAGACGGAGCCGAGGCGCGGGCTCTCAGCTCGGGGTGGCCATAAAGTGTGATCCGCGGCCCAGTCGGGCTACTGCTCCTCCAGCAGGGACCCAACAAGTGGCAGATCCGGGGAGACTCCCCTTCCTCCCCTGGGAGGAGCGGTGTGGAAGCGCACCGCAGGGATCTGCTGGGTTTGGAGACTCCACACGGGGTCAGGTGCCAGACATATAAACGCTCGATCATAGGCCGGGTGAGCACGGAGTGCGGCCAGAGACCGGGGAGACGGGAGCGACTGCTTTTCTCTGGGGGTGCACTGAGGAGCGGGGCCCCGCGTTCTCAGCTCCTCCGGGCGGAGAGTGGGAGGCCACCATTTTCACCCTGGTCCTCCAAAGCTGTACCGAGAGCTTGCAGGGAACAAAAACTCCTGAGAGCAAACCCAAGCAGCTTGCTTAGCCGGGACTCACAAGGGCGGGGCAATTCCGCCTCCAGCAAAGACATTTGGGAACCACGGCAACAGGCCCCTCCCCTAGAAGATCAGCACAAACAGCCAGCCAGCCAAGACCAAGTTTACCAATCAAGGAGAATGGGAGAACTCCAGCTCTAGGGGAATACTGCACATAGAATTCATGACTTTTTTACCATAATTCATTAGTTTTTCAAAGTTAATTTTTTTAACAGTTTTTTTTTTCAATTTTTCTTTTTCCCTTTTTCAAAAAACATCTTATCAATACCTTTTTTAATTTTTTTTTATTTTTCATTTTTAGAGTCATATTTTTATCCCTTCATAGTAGTTACCCTTACTTTTGGCATATATATATATAAGTTGTTCTCTCTTTAAAATTTTGAGATACAATTTCTGCTAACAGATCAAAATACACCCTAAAACACTAGTATATGGCTTTGTTCTAGTCTCCTGCCTGATCACATTCTCTCCCTTTTTTTTTTTCTTTTCCTTTTTAAATCTTCTTCTTTCTTTTTAAAAACAACTTCTTATCTTATCAAGTCCTTTTATAAAATCTTTTATAATTTTCATTTTTACAGTCATCTGCCATCCCTTCATTGTATCAACCCTTATTTTGTACATATATAATTCTTTCTTCCTTTAAAATTTTAGCAGGCACTTTCTTCTAACACACCAAAATATGCCCAAAAGCTAGTGTGTGGCACTGATCTATGCACTAGCCTGATCATATTTGATCATATTCTGGTTTTTTTTTGTTTTGTTTTGTTCTGTTTTGGTTTGTTTTTATCTTTTTCTTTTTCCTTTTTTTTTTTTTTCCTCTTCTTTCTTTCCCTTTCTTGTCCCCTGGTTTCAGGTCTTTTCTGATTTCTATAGAGTATATTTGCTGGAGACGTTGTTAACCTGTTAGCATTCTGTTCTCTCATTCATTGGTTCTCCTCTGGACAAAATGACAAGACGAAAAAAATCACCTCAGCAAAAAGAATAAGAGGTAGTACCGTCTGTCAGGGACCTACTCAATACTGACATTAGTAGGATGTCGGACCTAGAGTTCAGAATCATGACTTTAAAGATACTAGCTGGGCTTGAAAAAAGTGTGGAAGTTATTAGAGAAACCCTTTCTGGAGAAATAAAAGAACTAAAATCTAACCAAGTCGAAATCAAAAAGGCTATTCATGAGGTGCAATAAAAAATGGGGGCACTAACTGCTAGGATAAATGAGGCAGAAGAGAGAATCAGCGATATAGAAGACCAAATGATGGAAAATAAAGAGGCTGAGAAAAAGAGAGAGAAACAACTACAGGATCACGAGGGCAGAATTCGAGAGATAAGCCATACCATAAGACGAAACAACATTAGAATAATTGGGATCCCAGAAGAAGAAGAAAGAGAGAGAGGGGCAGAAGGTATATTGGAGCGAATTATAGCAGAGAACTTCCCTAATGTGGGGAAGGAAACAGGCATCAAAATCCACAAGGCACAGAGAACCCCTCTCAAAATCAATAAAAATAGGTCAACACCCCAACATCTAATAGTAAAACTTACAAGTCTCAGAGACAAAGAGAAAATGCTGAAAGCAGCTCAGGAGAAGAGATATGTAACATTCAATGGTAGAAAGATTAGAATGGCAACAGACCTATCCACAGAGACCTGGCAGGCCAGAAAGGACTGGCATGATATCTTCAGAGCACTAAATGAGAAAAATATGCAGCCAAGAACTATATCCAGCTAGGCTATCATTGAAAATAGAAGGAAAGATAAAAAGCTTCCAGGACAAACAAAAACTAAAGGAATTTGCAAACAGAAAACCAGCCCTACAAGAAATATTGAAAGAGGTCCTCTAAGCAAAAAGAGAGCCTAAAAGCAGCATAGATCAGAAAGGAACACAGACGATATACAGTCACAGTCACCTTACAGGCAATACACTGGCACTAAATTCATACCTTTCAATAGTTACCCTGAATGTAAATGGGCTAAATGCCCCAATCAAAAGACATAGGCTATCAGATTGGATTAAAAACCAAGACCCATCAATATGCTGTCTGCAAGAGACTCATTTTAGACCCAAAGACACCCCCACATTGAAAGTGAGGGGGGGGAAACCATTTACCATGCTAATGGACACCAAAAGAAAGCTGGGGTGGCAATCCTTATATCAGACAAATTAGATTTAAAACAAAGACTGTAATAAGAGATGAAGAAGGACACTGTATTCTACTTAAAGGATCTATCCAACAGGAAGATCTAACAATTGTAAATATCTGTGCCCCTAACATGGGAGCAGCCAATTATATAAGGCAATTAATAACAAAAGCAAAGAAACATATTGACAAAATACAATAATACTGGGGGACTTGAACACCCCCCTGACTGAAATGGACAGATCATCTAAGCAAAAGATCAACAAGGAAATAAAGACTTTAAATGAAACACTGGACCAAATGGACTTTACAGACATATTCAGAACATTCCATCCCAAAGCAACAGAATACACATTCTTCTCTAGTGCCCATGGAACATTCTCCAGAATTGATTACATCCTCGGTCACAAATCAGGTCTCAACCAGTACCAAAAGATTGCGGTCATTCCCTTCATGTTTTCAGACCACAATGCTTTGAAACTAGAACTCAATCACAAGAGGAAAGTCGGAAAGAGCTCAAATACATGGAGGCTAAAGAGCATCCTACTAAAGAATGAATGGGTCAACCAGGAAATTAAAGAAGAATTAAACAAATTCATGGAAACCAATGAAAATGAAAACACAACTGTTCAAAATCTTTGAGATACAGCAAAGGCAGTCCTGAGAGGAAAGTATATAGCAATACAAGCCTTTCTCAAGAAACAAGAAAGGTCTCAAATACACAACCTAACCCTACACCTAAAGGAGCTGGAGAAAGAACAGCAAATGGAGCCTAAACCCAGCAGGAGAAGAGAAATAATAAAGATCAGAACAGAAATCAATGAACTAGAAACCAAAAGAACAGTAGAAGAGATCAACGAAACTAGGAGCTGATTCTTTGAAAGAATTAACAAGATTGATAAACCCCTGGCCAGACTTATCCAAAAGAAAAGAGAAATGACCCAAATTAACAAAATCAGGAATGAAAGAGGAGAGATCACAACCAACACCAAAGAAATACAAACAATTATAAGAACATATTATGAGCAACTCTATGCCAGCAAATTAGATAACCTGGAAGAAATGGGTGCATTCCTAGAGATGTATCAACTACCAAAATTGAACCAGGAAGAAATAGAAAATCTGAACAGACCCCTAACCACTAAGGATATGGAAGCAGTCATCAAAAATCTCCCAACAAACAAAAGCCCAGGGCCAGATGCCTTCCCAGGGGAATCCTATCAGACATTTAAAGAAGAATTAATACCTATTCTCCTAAACTGTTCCAAAAAATAGATATGGAAGGAAAACTTCCAAACTCATTTTATGAGGCCACCATTCCCTTGATCCCAAAACCAGACAAAGACCCCATCAAAAAGGAGAATTACAGACCAATATCTTTGATGAACATGGATGCAAAAATTCTCACCAAAGTACTAGCCAATAGGATCCAACAGTACATTAAAAGGATTATTCACCATGACCAAGTGGGATTTATCCCTGGGCTGCAAGACTGGTTCAACATCCGCAAATCAATCAACGTGATACAATACATTAACAAAAGAAAGAACAAGAATCATATGATCCTCTCAATAGATGCAGAAAAAGCATTTGACAAAGTACAGCAACCATTCTTGATCAAAACTCTTCAGAGTATAGGGATAGAGGGTACATACCTCAATATCATAAAAGCCATCTATGAAAAACCTACAGCGAATATCATTCTCAATGGGGAAAAGCTGAGAGCTTTTCCCCTAAGGTCAGGAACACGGCAGGGATGGCCACTCTCACCACTGCTATTCAACATAGTATTAGAAGTCCTAGCCACAGCAATCAGACAACAAAAAGAAATTAAAGGCATCCAAATCGGCAAAGAGGAAGTCAAACTCCCACTCTTTGCAGATGATATGATACTGTATGTGGAAAACCCAAAAGACTCCACCCCAAAACTGCTAGAACTCCTACAGGAATTCAGTCAAGTAGCAGGCTATAAAATCAATGCACAGAAATCAGTGGCATTCCTATACACCAACAACAAGACAGAAGAGAGACAAATCAAGGAGTCGATCCCATTTACAATTGCACCCAAAACCGTAAGATACCTAGGAATAAATTTAACCAAAGAGGCAAAGGATCTGTACTCAGAAAACTATAAAATACTCATGAAAGAAATTGAAGAAGACACAAAGAAGTGGAAAGACGTTCCATGCTCATGGATTGGAAGAACAAGCATTGTGAAGATGTCAGTGCTACCTAGAGCAATCTACACATTCAATGCAATCCCCATCAAAATACCATCCACCTTTTTCAAAGAAATGGAACAAATAATCCTAAAATTTGTATGGAACCAGAAGAGACCCCGAATAGCTAGAGGAATATTGAAAAAGAAAAGCAAAGCTTGCGGCATCACAATTCCGGACTTCCAGCTCTATTACAAAGCTGTTATCATCAAGACAGTATGGTACTGGCACAAAAACAGACACATAGATCAATGGAACAGAATAGAGAGCCCAGAAATGGACCCTCAACTCTATGGTCAACTAATATTTGACAAAGCAGGGCAGAATGTCCAATGGAAAAAAGACAGTCTCTTCAACAAATGGTGTTGGGAAAATTGGACAGCCACATGCAGAGGAATGACACTGGACCATTTCCTTACACCACAGACAAAAATAGACTCCAAATGGTTGAAAGACCTAAACGTGAGACAGGAGTCCATCAAAATCCTAAAGGAGAACACAGGCAGCAACCTCTTCGACCTCAGCCACAGCAAGTTCTTCCTAGAAACATGGCCAAAGGCAAGGGAAGCCAGGGCAAAAATGAACTATTGGGACTTGATCAAGATAAAAAGCTTTTGCACAGCAAAAGAAACAGTCCACAAAACCAAAAGACAACCGACAGAATGGGAGAAAATATTTGCAAATGACGTATCAGATAAAGGGCTAGTATCCAAAATCTATAAAGAGCTTATCAAACTCTACACCCAAAGAACAAATAATCCAATCAAGAAATGGGCAGAAGACATCAACAGACGTTTTTCCAAAGAAGACATCCAAATGGCCAACAGACACATGAAAAAGTGCTCAACATCGCTCGGCATCAGGGAAATCCAAACCAAAACCTCAATGAGATACCACCTCAGACCAGTCAGAATGGCTAGAATTAGCAAGTCAGGAAACGACAGATGTTGGCGGGGATGCGGAGAAAGGGGAACCCTCCTACACTGTTGGTGGGAATGCAAGCTGGTGCAACCCCTCTGGAAAACAGTATGGAGGTTCCTCAAACAGTTGAAAATAGAGCTACCATCCGATCCAGCAATTGCACTACTGGGTATTTACCCCAAAGATACAAATGTAGGGATCCGAAGGGGTACGTGCACCCCGATGTTTATAGCAGCAATGTACACAATAGCCAAACTGTGGAAAGAGCCAAGATGTCCATCGACAGATGAATGGATAAAGAAGCAGTGGTATATATACACAATGGAATATTATGTAGCCATCAAAAGGAATGAGATCTTGCCATTTGCAACTACGTGGATAGAACTGGAGGGTGTTATGCTTAGTGAAATAAGTCAATCAGAGAAAGACATGTATCATATGACCTCACTGATATGAGGAATTCTCAATTTCAGGAAACAAACTGAGGGTTGCTGGAGTGGTGGGGGGGTGGGAGGGATGGGGTTGCTGGGTGATAGACATTGGGGAGGGTATGTGCTATGCTGAGCACTGTGAATTGTACAAGACTGATGAATCACGGATCTGTACTTCTGAAACAAATAATGCAATATATGTTAAGAAAAAAAAGGAAGAAGAAGATAGTAGGAGGGGAGGAATGAAGGGGAGTAAGTCGGAAGGGGAGACAAACCATTAGAGACGATGGACTCTGAAAAACAAACTGAGGGTTCTAGAGGGGGGGTGTGGGGATGGGTTAGCCTGGTGATGGGTATTAAAGAGGGCACATTCTGCGTTGAGCACTGAGTGTTATGCACAAACAATGAATCATGGAACACTACATCAAAAACTAATGATGTAATGTATGGTGATTAACATAACAATAAAAAATATTAAAAAAATAAGAAATAAAATCTATCATTGCCTGTGGTATAATTTCCAAATATTAAGTTCACTGTCTGACTTTGCTTAAAGTCTTTCCCTCCTTATGTAAAAGGTTTTAAAAAAAAAAACAAAATCAATAGGTTTTTAATAGGTTAAAATTTTTAATAGGTATGTGTTTTTAATATTTAAAAAGTATTTTAATAGGTTAAATTTTTTAATTTTTTGTTTTTTAAAAATACAGCTTTTGAATTGAGTTCTCAGTTTTCTTTAAGCACTTTTATGTTTTCTTCTTCATTTCCACTTAAATGTTAATCCATTTGTAATCTGTCCTGGTGTAAGGTATGAGATATGCATCTAATTTTTTTTTTCCAAATAGCTTCACATTTGCCCCAAGAACATATATTGAATAGCCCATCTCTTCCCTGCCAGTCTGAGATACCCCTTTATCATGTACTAAATCCCACATGACACTGATTCTCAATTTCCTATTCTATTCAATCAGTCTGTTTAGTGATCTGTTTGCCAGTACCACTTTGCTTTAATTATTGAGGCTTTGGAATGTAGTTGATATCCAGTAGAGCTAATTTCCCCCCTCATTATAATTCTTTTTCAGAATCATACCAGCTATTACTTTTGCTTATTTTCTCATCTAAACTTCAGGCTCACTTTTCCCAGTTTAAAAGGAATAAAAAAAAAAAAACTTTGGTAGTTTTATAGTTTCATAATGAATTTACATTTTAACAACAACAACAAAACAACAAAAAAAAACACTGACATATTTATGGTCTTGAGTTTTCCTATAATATGGTAGGTCTGGCCATAACTTCAAGCCTTCTTTTGTGTCCCAGAGGGTTTTAAAATTTTCTTCATGAAGATATTATATATTTTTGTTAATGTATGATTAAAATATTCCAAATTTATTATTTTTTATGTTGCTTCTGCAAATGGTGTCTTTCATTCAAAATACTCTCCAACTGTTTTTTTTTTTTTAATTTTATCCAACTGGTTTTTGTCCCACTAATTGTATATTAACTTTATGCTTTACTTCATTCCCTGAATTCTCTTGTTAGTCTTTCAGTTGGTTCTCTTGAGTTTCCAATTGTCAAATCAAATCAAATCATCTGTAAGCATGACAGTTTGGCCGTATGCTTTCCATTTTCATGTCTGTTGTTTCTTTCTCCTGTCTAATTACATTGGTTCGTTTTTCCAGTAAAACATTAAATAACAGTGGTGGTAATAGATAACTTATCTTGTCCTTACATTAATAAAAATACTTCTTATGTTTGCCCATTAAGTTTGCCATTGGCTTGTGGACTGAGATGGATGTGTTTTATCACATTAAGGACATATACATCTACTTTTATATGCTTTTTACCAAAATTCATTATTGAATTTGGCAAAGCTCTTTCAGCATCTATGCAATTATGGCTTTTGTCTTTAAATCTATTAAAAAGATTGAATAAATGGATATTTTAATATTGAAATTTCATTGCATACTTGGAATAAATCTCAGTTGGCCATGATGTTTTATTCTGCTGCTTAGGCTGCTAGATATTATTTAGAATTAATTTATTTAGGATTTTTGTACCTATATTCATAGCTGAGTATGTAGTTATTTTCTCTGTAATCCTTGTCAATTTTTCTGTAAATACTCTATGCACTTCATAAAAAGAATTTAGAAGTACTCCCTTATCTATGTTCTCAAACAGTTTAAATAGCTTTGGAATCACCCCTGTGGTATGCAGGAACCAGCTAACACCAACTCATAACAGTCAACTGTGCACATCTCTTCCCAACACCACAATGAGTGATGTCATATTGGTATTTGCAATCAGTCATGGTGGAAATATTGATGCCACAGAAGTTGGAAAACACTATAGATCAAGGCATTTTTATTTTTTATTATTATCCTCATCATCATTATCCTCAGCATCATTTGCATAGACCCAGTTGTTAAACATCTAACAGAATCATCTTCTTAACAAAATCACCTTCTATTCTAAAGTTTGGTAAAACCTCCCTTGTAAAACCACCTGGGCTTCACAGTTTTGTGTGGGGTTGTGAGAGGTCTTTATGTACTTTATTTGCCTATGGAAATCAATGTTTCAACTTTCTATCTCTTCTGGAGTCAGTTTACGGAAATTTCATTTTCTTAAAAAATTATCCACTTGATCTAGATTTTTAATATTTGCACAAAATTCAACAAAGTTGGTTCTTATGATCCTTCTAATTTTCTCTTCTGTGACTTTTCATTTTATGTTTTGTATATTTGTATTTTCTTTAATTTTCCTTGATTTTGTTTTTTTAAAAAAACAGCTCTTGAATTACTTATTACACTCTTTTGTTTTATAATTTATTTATATCTGTTTTTAGCTTTAATAATTAATCCCTTCTGCTTTCCTTTGGTTTACTTAGCTGAGTGTTTTTTGAGTCAGATGTTTCATTTATCTTTTGCATTCTTTTGCTTTTAATATATGTACTTAAATATATGTATGGTTTTCCTCTCAGAATGGTCTTAGATCTATTTCATAAGTTCTGACAGGTAATGACATCATTATCATATTTCTCTGGTTATTCTACAATTTGAGCTTGTATGTTATCTTTGACTTGAGATTTAAGAGTATTAAAATGTTTCTGAGTGGAAGGGCTTTTTGCAGTCCGATTTTGTTATCAAGTTTTAGTTTCATCATCTGGTGACCTGAGAGTTTTTATACTTCCTCTACTTCCTGAAATTCATTAAAATTTATATCTCAGTATATTATTATGGAAGGCTATATTTGCCAAAATTGATCAGAGCAGTATTTCTGGTCTCACATGCTCTTCTAGAACTTCGCTACTCCCCATCAAGAGGCAGAACTTATTTTTCCTTCCCTTAAACCTGAGCAGGACTTGTGGTGATTACCTTGATGAACAGAAGACAGTTAAAGTAATGCTACATAAATTCTGAGATACAGGTCATAAAAGACAATATGGCTTCTGTCTGGCTCTTACTCTCTCTTGGGAATCTTTTGCCCTTTGAACTCAGCCATTATGCGATGAGGAAGCCCAAACTTGCATATAAAGGAAGACCACATGGATGCCACATGGAGAGGAACTGAGGTCCCCAGCTGATAACCAGCATCAACCACCAAGCATAGGAGTGTGAATTCTCAGATGATTCTAGTTCCTAGACTTCAAATCTTCTATTGAGGTCCCAGACATTAAAGAGCAGAGATAAGTCATTCCCACTGTCCTCTCTCAGAATTCCTGACCCATAGAATCTTCAAACTTACTAAACCATTGTCCTGTGCCACTATATGACTTCTCTGTCTCTCATTTGATGCTCTTTTGCTTAAATTCTACCTTGTGATATTTAAACTGTAACCCCTGCTGTAATCCCTCTTCTATGCTTTTGTTTCAACTTTTCTGAGTCAATTTGTCTCTTTTTCTCTTATATAACACGGAGAATTGGATTTTGCCTTATGATTCAAACTGAAGGTATTTTAAACAGGTAAATAAAACACATTTACATTTTGTCCTAACACAAATATGATAGGTCTTAGTTATGTCATGTTATATTTCATATGGGCGGAGCTGAGTAGTTGTAACAGGTATCTTCTGTCTCTCAAAGCCTAAAACACTTCATATTTGATCCTTCATAGAAAATGTTTGCTAATCCTTGATGTAAATAATAATACTGACTGCAAATAATGTTCTATTTACCACAATCTTTATTGTTCCTTTTGGTTTTTGTTGTTATTGTTGCACATTTTATTGCTTAGGCTAGCATCTCCAGGGGAATGTGGACTAGTCCTTCCTTGCTTATTCAAGGACTATAATGGGAATATTTTTAACCCTCTGTTCTCTATGCAGGTTGCCATAAGTTTTTGGCAGATAATTTTAATCAAGTTAGAGAAGTTTCCATGTATTCCTTATTTGCTAAGAGATGTGGGTAAAAGTTGTTATTAAATGTCATGAGTTTTTTTCTTTTGCATCTATTAATATGACCACATATAATCTTTTTCTTTTTAATATGCCCATATGACAAGTTTACTGATAAATTCTAATAGTAAACTAACCTTTCAATTTTGACATAAATCCTAATTGGGCATGAAGTGGTATTTTTTATTACTACATCACTAAATCTTACTGTTAATTTCTCATGGAGGATACTTTTACCACATTTGTAAAAGAGATTGACCTACAGTTTCATTTTCATGTGTGTTCATTATCTTGTTTAGGTCAGTTATGGAATCCTAGTTAGATGAAATGAGAAATGTTCACTGTTCTTCGTTTTCTGGAATAAATTTAGAAAGTTTCTCCTCTTTGAGGGATATATGATTATTTTCTCTCAGTTTCTGCTATAGTCTTTTTCTCTATTTAGATTTATAGTCCTTCTTGAGACAATATTGGTAACTATAATTGCCTTAAAATTGCCTGTTTTAGATTTTAAAATTTATTGATAAAAACTCTAGAGTTTTCAATCTTCTTATTCCTAATGTTAGATGTTCATCTCTATTTCTTCTTTAAATTTGCTAGGTTCATCTTTAAAAAAATAAACTATTTGTTGGTACTATTGATAAAGTATATTGTACATTGTTTCTATTTTATTAAGTTTTAGTTTAATTCAGTCATTTCATATGTCATTGGGTTTCTTGTTGCTTAATTAGGATTTTTGGAAACCCAACCCATTTAAAAAATTTTTTTATTCCTTGTTTCATTTTTATATTTTCAAGGGAACAAAATCCTTTAATTACATTTTGGGCTACATCCCACAGTTTTTAATATACTATAGTGCTGTCACTTCCACTCACTTTTAAAGAATAATTTATGTTTATATTTCCTCATAAAACTAAAAGTTTCATTTATTTATAATTCTGTAAGGCTTTTTCTTTCCTTTACCCTGCCCATCCCCACCCCCCACCTCCAGAAGGTCTCCTTTTCTGAAGCTGATTTCTAAGCCTGCCAGTAGTTCCCTGCACTTATCAAAGTCCTGAAGCTGGTCCTACATTTTTTAACTCTCTTGCATCAAAGCTGTGATGAATCTCTTCAATCTTATCCTTTTATCTATCTCGCAGGGAATCTACATAGGTTCTGATCTTCCGTTCCAGTTAATTATTGGTGTTGGCTTTTTCTTTTCCCTATAGAAAGTAGAATCATATCATTTCTATCATTTCAGTTAATGCCTTAAAATGGTTTCCTGCCTAAGGGACAGTAAATGGCCTATAAGATGCTAAAGTTCTGGCTTCTCATATTGTTCTGACTTCATCTATGCTTCCCCTACCACATTCCTCCCCTGCTAGATTACTTACCCAGCTATACTGACCTCCTAGTTCTACTCTATGTATTTCAGGCATGCTCCTACTTCATAGCCTTGTACATGCCCCTTCTTCTGCTTAGATTACTTTTCTCTCAGATATTCTCCAGTTTCCATCTCTTACCGCCTTCAAGTTATTACTCCAATGCCACTTTCTCAGGGGTGATTCCTCTGGCTATCAAGTCTCAAATTACCAACACAAACTCCTTCCTCTCTTTTGCCTGCTTTTGTTTTCATCTTAGTATTTATTCTTAGTCTTCATCCTACTGTATGCTGCTTATATTTTTATCTTAATGATTCTTTCAGTAGAATGTAAGCTCTTTGAAGGCAAAGATTTTTGTCTGCTTTATTCATCACTCTATACCTAATGCTGAGAGCAGTTCTTGGTACATAGTTTGTGTTCAGTAGATAGCTCTTGAATTAATAAATTTCTAGGGATTCAGAAGAAGAAAAGGAGGCTTTAGAACATGTTCTTTGTACTGTTTTTGTTCTCCTTGTGCTTTACAATCTTCCAGATATGCCACCATTTACTGCTCTGCCTAACCTGTTCTCCACAGGACTTTGGTTATTTGTGCATTGTATGAAGTTCTAGAAAAATTCCAAAGGAGCAGATGAAAAAAGGGAGAAATAAGACATAAGAAGGAATGCTCTCTCAAGAAGAAGAAAATTTGTGGGGGAGGATGGTTATATGGGTTTCTTTAATCAAAAACAAAGAAAGAGACTACATGTTATCCTCTTTGACTATTCTTGATTGTGAAGAAACTGATGAAGTAAAGCAAGATAAATAAAGGAATAAAGAGCTAATCCACAAGAGGGAAGACTGTTTTTATTGCTCTTACACAGATGTCTGTCCTCAGAACACAGGGAAGTTTTTTTTCCTTTGGGGGAGGGTGGGAATAAGAGTAGGGGAGCAGCAATTTAAATTGGAATCGCTAGGCCGTCTGTGTTTAGGAATTAGAATTGCATTGTTTTCCTGGCTCCCCACCCCCTCTTGTCTTTTAGTTGAGAAACATTTGCCCTGGAACAGCACACAGAGTTTGCATTAGCATCCCTGAGGATAGAACTCTGACCCCACAGACTAAGGAAGCTACAAATGGAAAATTCCAAGTTGCTGTACTCTTTTATTTTCATGCTAATGCTTCTGCAGAGAGTATTTAAAGAAACAGATGCACAAGAATAATAAAGAGTTGAGGACTAAGAATGCCTCTGACAACAGTGGAGTGTTTTTCCAGCACAGCCTTGTATCTATCAGTGCTTGCACAAGTTCAGACGGGTCAAGGTGAAACCCTGGTTTTATTTTATGAAAAAGCTAAACTAACATAGATATAGAAAAATCCTGGGTCTGGGTTTCAAATCCTGACTGGATTTGAAAGTTGCTGCTTCACTTTACTTCTTTCAGGCTACACTATTCAACCCCCAAAGACTGATGAGCATATCCTTCAGTAAAAGCCCTTGGGTAATGGTGATTTCCCAATCTCCCTTGCCAATTGACACTCAACTTCAACAATACTCATCCTTTCCTCAGATCCAACCTGGATGGCGCCCACTGTATGTTCAGCCCCCTGGCTATTTCCATTGTTTTCCCGACAAAAAGAAAAACTTCTCATCTTTTTCTTAGAATAACTTCATCCTGGGTATAATAAATTCTCAAGTGCAAGACATATCAGAGCACTACACTCTGAAAAGCCAGATAGTTTTAATATTCTTCTCTTAATATGCAAATTTCCATACACATGCTTCACAGAGGAGAAGCTAATCAAAAACGTAAAATCATCATATCTAACCCCTGCTTTAAGATTATTTCTCACACACCGCTCCTCTGGACTATGGCCAGAAATTAAACAAGAACTCTACTTGGTCTCCCCCCAAGTTCTCTTTTCACACCCTGAAACCACCCAGGGAGAGTTCCTCCAGGTGTGTCACCTATACAAATGGGATGGCTTTTAGAATTTTTATATTCAAAGTCCTCAGGAGCAATAAATGGGTGGAAATAGGTGAGTGGAGACAGAAGGGATGGAGGATCTGTTTTGAAACAGCATTTCTGTATCAAGTACACACTCCTCTCTCTCGTTTTGTAGGTTTATAAAAGGTGACTATGAGAAAGAACTCTTAAGACAATTGGAAGTAGGGAGTGGGCGGAGTCTAGCCCTTTCTATATGCCTGAACAGAAGAACTTAGCAATGGCCACTCCCAAGTGATATGATCAACCCAGCTTTTTCATTCCAACCTATTTGTTTTCAACTTAGTTCTCACCTTCCCCCAAGGCTACCTCCCAACACTTTCCTCTTCATTCACTGAATGTCCCTCCTCTGTACCCTTGCAGGTTGACCTCTGCTTTCTGTGTGTAGGGCCTTATTTCCAGAGTTAGACTACAGGATTCCTGAAGGCAGAGCCCACCGCTTCTTCTGCATCTCCTACAACCCCCAGTGCAGGGTTCCTCTCAAAAAAGAAAAAAAAAAAGTGGTTGGCTGACTGATTGAAGAAACAGAAACAGGCCCCCGCAGTGACCTGAAGCATATGGAATTCTGATTAAGGGAAGTGAAAAGTCAAAAAGCCCAATATTGCACCCTTTATAAAGTACATGTATCCCATCAAATCTGAGGTTATTGGAAAAGTAACAGCCCTCTCCCCCAACCAGCCCCAACCCAAAATTTCATTAGAATGGATAAAGAACCAGAGCCGTAAATATTCATGGCTGGGAGGGAAGCTGGAGGACAGCAGGCTGAACTGAGCAGGTGTTCACCTCACTCAATTTCAATCCATTTGCAGCCAACAACGTCATTGTTTGGCCTTCTTGTGCTCACCGACAGGCCATTTTTCATGATTTTACCATTTCTGGCCAAATGCAAACTTTTTAATTAAATGTACCACATGATTCCAGATGTTTGTTTATTTGTTCCAAAAAGGTTGTAAAATCTCTACATGAGGAAAAACCTGGGACAGGGGTAAAGTTTTCTACAAGATACAGGGAAATGAATGAATTAGAACTGGAATGGGGAGGTGAACGCTGGGTAGAGCTCTCAGCAGAACAATCTAGACCAAAACCATGGGCTTCAAAAAGTTCTCCTTCCAGAAACCCAAGATTTGGGAATAAAATAATACACTGGGCACTTACCAGGTTTTTTGTTTTTTGCTTTTTAAAGAATGTAGCTCATCCTGAGCCAAAGATCAGAATGAGAACAAATTTTTGTGGCTGCTCTGCCTGCTTATTGTCTGTTTGTTCCTGTTGCTATGAGCCCCACTACATTAATTCCAGCAGCCTCCCACTTAACAGGCCAGATCAGAGCTTATGCATGAGTGGTAGGGGAGCATCCTGCATGGGGGGAGGGGGGAAGCAAGAGAGCAGCTACAGGCAGAGACCACAGCTTCCCATCCACCATGCCAGCTTCCTCTCAGCCTTCTGTTCTCGCCTACCAACTCTAAACATAATCAGTTCCTAAGTCAGTCTATTGCATTTGCTCCACAATGTTCCTCATATTCCTACTCTTCTTCTCTGTTCCCTCATCCAGCCAGCCACTCCAGGTCTTCATCATCAATGCTAGATTATTTCAACATTACCCTAACTGATGCTGGGCTCTCAGTTTTGGTTTCAAAAGCCAACATCAGAAATACTTTGAATAAGATGGGGAGGAAAAGCACTAAATGTCCATTTTCCCTGAGGCCTGAGCCAGAGATACCCTGTGACCAAATCATCAGCAACCTTGAACAGCAATTCCATAGTGGCCATAAGGTTTCCTTTACATTGCCCTCACCCCTGCTCCACTGGCAATGCCCTGGCCCCAGCTGTCTTCCCCATCTGTTACCAAGTTGTTTACTAAATCACCTTTGCTAGAAACCTGCTCTTTGGAGGCAGTTCAGTCTGTAGTCACATAGCCTTTTATCAAGAAATCCAAAGCTTCTAAAACTTAAATGCCATCCCACAGTGGCCTCCTTGATTCCACTCTTTTCTTTCCAATTTCCCCCTCCTACTTCTTGCAGATTAATAATCCCATAGCACAGCTTTAAAGCAAATCTAGATACTTCTGCCTATTCAAGGCCTGCCATAATATGGATCCATCCCGCATATGGATCATTTCTGACTTTTTCACCTCATTTCTGACTTTTTCAAAACTGGGTCTCTTCTTACCCCTGTGCTTCTTCTTTACCCATTTCCCTTTTTTTGGGGGGGTGGTCAGAGGAGGGGGGATGCCCTTCTTCTGCCCTCCATCTACTCATGGCCTACTTGTCCGTTCAAGCTCAAGGCCAACATCCTCCAAACAACCATGCCTGACTATTCTAGTCTTTACTGATTCCCATCTTTTCTAAACATTTACAGCACTTATAGCCCTTACCAAGTAAGGCAACTCTTACTTATATAATACATGATATCCAGTTTGGTTGGCATTGTTTCATTTTGGTATGTCCTCAATCAAACCATAAATTCTTAGAAGACAGATACCATGCTCTCTCTTCCTGAATATTCCACAAACCCTAACACATACTTTGTACACAGTGGATACTAAGAAAAGGCAGGGGATGCTGGAGGACTCCTTAAATGAAGGTGCTTGGAGCAATGTTTGTCACTGCAGAAGGCATATTTGGCCATGTCTCAATTCTTCACTTGGAGTGGAAGGGATAAGAAATAGCCCGTGACTCTAAAACTTCAGGACATTTGGAATCTTCAATCCTGTCAATCCCAGACTCTCCATTTTTTAAGACAGAGGGACATGTTTTCACCACCATTTTTTATTTGGACTGCCTTTTGGGGGAAGGGTTATCTCTTATCCTGCAGAAGTAAAGTTCCTGTTGGGAGTACAAGGCATGATTCCATTTTTCCTCCCTTGCTTTGCTTCTGAAACAGAAGAGCCAAATTCGTAGCCCCTCTGTGTCTACGAGTGCACAACAATTCTGCCCCAAGAGTAGAAATAAAGCAATCATGGAGACTGCAAATGAAAAATCATCCTTGGAGAAAAACGATAGGAAATGGACCCCTATGGATTTCAAATGCTTAAAGGAGGCTGCTTAAAGTTCCTGGCTGAAGTCCATGCCAGTCTTGGTAATAGTCTAACAGATTCATCCATCTTCAGATTCCACTTGGCTTGCTCTTCCATCACTGCCACCTTCCCAGACAGTGAGAGCACACATGCACATCTATCTATATATATGCGGAAGTTTTAATCTACACTACCCTCCATTCCAATCCACCCAGCCCCGCTCAGTACAGAGTGAAGCTATTGACCCTGCAAAGCAGCAGAGAGATGAATTTGATGACCCAGACTAGAGTTTTTAAACCATTTCAGCAAGGTGTAGAATCAAAGGAAAGTACAATTTATTCAGCACTTAGTAAAGTCCTTTTACTTTGGAACGGAGCACACACACTGAAAATAGACTCCCGCTGCCACGCAGATAAAATAAACCTGTCAACCACTACTGTCAAATCACTAGTCACCTCGATTAAATAAAGGAAACTTTAGCATCTCTCAGCATCTGAGAATTCCACCAAGATTATAAGCCCATAAAAGCATTATGAAGGAAAGAAAACTAATGTAATGGGTTCTGTTGAAATGTCATCAGAGGAAGCATTTTACATAATTAGAAAATGCTAATCATAGCTCTGCCCAAGGAACCAACACACTCTTTCCCTACACAGCCAGGGCAAAGCCACAGCACGGAGTCTTAAAGAGGGGAGCTGAGGCCATGCACTTATCTAACCCACAGAAGAAACATGTGCCTGTCAACAGCAAGGAGGCCATCCTAGCCAATTGCTAAAGTGATTTTGTCTTATTTCTTCTCCCTCCCTCTCGCTCTCTTTCACAGCTTTTAATACACTTTCTATGGAGAAGAGTTGGATCTGCCATACTTCTGTGAACCTTCAATGACTCAGAGATGTTTTCTGAGAAATCATCTGAGAGTTAGCTCCTTTGAAAAAAATAATCAAAATATTTTGGAAAACAGCAAGAAATAAGCAGGCTGCTTTAGTCATAGGGTCTGATCGCAGGTGGGACCTACCTGGCAAAGTCACCATAACCATCAGATTGCTTATTTCATCTTTTTCAGTGGTCAGTGAGAACAATGAACAATAGACAAAAAGACACCTTGATGCTGAACTAAGATAACCTAAATAAATGCATCTATTTTCATTGAGTCTGTGCTATTATTCTGTGTAGATTTTGTTTATAATGATCAAACCTACTTAGCTTTCATGTTCCCTGTGGGTTGACAAGGCAAGATGGTATGACTATAAAAAAACAGGAAAATAATTTTTTTTTATGTTGTCTGAAAGAGACAGATTGCCTCCAAATCCTCTAAGCCTAAAATAAATTGTGACGAGCAGTTTGGTTATCAAGCAGCCCCATCTTGAGCCCTCCCGAAAGTATTCTGTTCACTGGCATGCAGTTTTTCTGGGCAACATCTCCCCTTCCCAAACATCTTTGTCTACATTGCCACATCTTCACACACATCCATTAATTTTCCTCTTATTCATTTCACTTTGGCTTATTTAAATAGTTGAAGCAAAACACTGTATTTATGGCTTCTGTGAAAATGTATTTTATGATATCTCTTGCTAAAACTGTTTAAAAAATAAAAATAAAAAAACGCCTGCAGTTTTTCTTCCCACCCTTTTCTTGTTTGCATGGCAAACATTGAGCTGCTTCATGGAGATATACACAAAAATCAATTCCTAAGCATAAAATGCAACTCACATTAAGGAAACTGCAAACGATAACTAATTATGATGAGTTGCTATGTAAATCATTCTATGACAGTCCCAGCAATCAATTTCAAACACAAATAGACCAAGCCCTGGCTGGAGAAGAGGATGAGCACCTAACAACTGTTCAAAACTAATGGCAAGATTGCCAAGGATGGGTGGAAGGAGGATGGCTACCATCTCGAAGCAAGTTTCCACAGATGTCTTCTCAGTTTCCTGCATTCTTTTTTTCATACATCTAAAGGCTGATGCTTAATGCGACCAGATAACAATGACATACCATAAGCATCAGAGAAAAAAATAGTAATTCAGGGACGCTCACTGGGCTTGCAATTACTTTGTAAAATGTGCACACAAATGCACTGGAATGGGACCCTCAGTGTGATCGCTACTGGAAATGTTGGATCATGGTATGCGCGTGGGACTGCCTGCTATCACCTTGCATCACCACCAGCCTCTTCTAAGGTTTTCTCCACAGCTCAGAGGAGGAACTGGAAATTGCATTTCTGAGACTTCCCTTGGTACATGGTTCTAGGTTAGAATGAGCCAAAGAGAGACACTTTGGAGTACGACTTGGAAATCCAGAGAGAAAGAGAAACAGGGCAATGCCTGGGTAGTTCTGTTGTTTGAAGCAGTGTCCACCTGGCCGCTGCAGATAGAGAACATCAGTAGTAGATTCCCAGGTGTTCCTGAGATGTGCAGAAACTTCAGCCAGCTCTCGAGAATCACCAGCCTCCGTGAGAGACTGAGACTCTGGGTGGGGTCCTCCCTGACTGGACCAGCCTCTCTCTCATTCCTTACATTAAACCCCTTTATCATGTGAATACATAGTGGGCCTTCTATTTTCCCTATCTGAATTCAGACAGATGTCATAGTATCTACCCCTTTGGTTTTTCAAACTATCTCTCTTCTTGAATTTATAGATTTTTAATTTAAAAGAAGGGATGGAAGGAGAGTAACAGACAATTCTTTGAAGAGGCAAGGATGTTATACTTAGCTGCAGACTTAGCACAGGCTGTAGAAATGCACCCCTGGCAGTGGACATTTCCAGGCCATTTCTCTGCTTGTAATTCCTTCTTCCCTCTAGCACAATGCCACAGTCAGTCCTGCATTTGCTTCATGTCCTGTGCGAAGGACAAATGTCATGGGTGGCCTGGGAATCAAGGACACAGAACTCGGACTTTTTTTTCCCTTGCCTCTGTCACTGAGTGGCTCAGTCTCCCCGAGCAATTTTTGGTGCTTTCCTCTGTTAAATGGCAATAATAATATTTACCCTCCTTCCTTTATAGGGTTGTCTTGAGGATAATATGGTCAACTCACTAAATAGAAATGTCTTCCCCAAAAGACACAATGGTCTACATAAATGCAAATTCCATTTCTAACAGCTACCAGATAGAGTAGCAATACCTGATATGCAGGTATATGTCCATGCACATAACATATTTAAAGAAACATTTCTCGAACAAACACTCCAACACTCCTCCTAATGTGGATACCCACAACCCACAGACGATACAGTAAGCAGACTGCCACTAGGTAATAACTGGGATTCCTGACACAGCCCCACGGCCTCTGTAGACTCCAAAGACATGTTTAGACCTCGAGAAGAATTCCCAGAGAGATTTCAGGTGCACCATTCTAAAACCACATCTATACCACAGCCTGCATCTTATGGTGCATCCAGGCCCTTCTTTGAGAGCTTCTGTTACTAGTAAAATAATTCCACTAGTTGCTTCAGTTCATCCTATTTCCTTCTTACCATCAAAACACCAGAGTTTGGAAACTATGACGTTAAAATTATTATCTATTTGGAAGTTATACAATGTGGCTAAATGTTGTATGAAAATGAATCAATACATATGGCCCCAACTGCGATGATTTGGGTTTGTGAAAGCAACAGAGTTGAGGTCTGAGGTCCACAAGGCTGGCCTTTCCTTCCCCTATCACCTACTCCCAAAGGAAGATGGGTCTTCTTTCCAGACACAATGAAGTTATCTCACATATCTAAATTACTGACTTCCCCCTGGGTTTCTACCATTCATCATTTACTGAACAAATATTTATCGCACTCCTATTAAGCAGAAGGCCCTGTGCCAGGCATTGCAGGTATAGTAGTGAGCAAATAGACACCATCTCCTCCATTGCCTCCAACAGCTTATAGACTGTCCGGGAAGACACTGGGGAAAAAGCCTGAAAAATGAACACTGACCCAATATAAATGTGTGGGGTGAGATCAGAAAAGTCTTCCTTACAGCTGTGATAGTTACGCTGATACCTGGGGGATGAGCAGCAGTCAGTGATGTGCAAGAGAAGAAAGATGAGAATCTGTACCACCTTCAGGGAGCTTTCATTTGTAAAGAGTTCAAGACCTACATATACTTGACCTCTTTCACACAAAACAGAACATAAAAAATTGCACTAAGGAGATAGAAACAAATATTCTAAGTACCTCAGAAAGGGGAAAAATCAATATAGAAAAAAATTCATACAAGAAGCAAAAAGTACTGTGCATTACTATCCCTATAATGCATAGATTAACTATAAATTACAGAGGGAAAAATAGAGTCCCCCATCTCCTGATAATTATTCTGGGCCCAGATTTCCTTTACATTTGAATCTACAGTCCTTAGGACATGAATCTTGGGTCTATCATACTCGACATTGGAAGTAACATAAAAGGACAAGTAAAGGGAAAATGGCATGTATAGAAAAAAATACCAATTTGCACATGAACTACTGCTCACCAGTTTATGTAGTTGTTGGTGTGGAATGAAAAGAGATTGAGAACTGGATGAATCAAAAATTATTTGCAAATATAACTTCCACTTCAGATTTTTTAGACCAAGTTTCAGACATCATGGAGGATTTCATTTGGGCAAGAACTGATGTAATTTGCCTTCGCAACGTGAAAGAGCCTCTCTGGACAAACATTTGTAAGCAGTTTCCATAAAGGTATTAACAAATGATAAACAAATAGCTTGGTGACTTATATGATCAAAAATTTATAATAATTTCTTTAACTTAAATATAAAAAAACAAGGTGGCACTGGGGTGCCTGGGTGGCTCAGTCAGTCGAGCATCCAACTCTTGGTTTCAACTCAGGTCATGATCTCATGGATCGTAAGATGGAGCCTGCATTGGGTTCCTCACTCAGCAGTTGAAGATTCTCTCCCTCTGCCCCTCTCCCCACTTATGTGCACTCTTTCTTTCTCTCTCTAAAATAAATAAATATATCTTTTAAAAAAAGGTGGCATTAAGTGGTTTCATTCTGGGTGCCTAAAAATCAGGTTTTTACCACTTGTTATCATATGATTCAGGCCAAGCTAAAATAGATCAGTGTCATCTCTTCCCTACATGGATCAGTCCTATAATAATTCAACCTTAATGAGATTCTTTGGCTCTCTCTTTAGTGGTGTCCACATGACCACAGGCCCAAAGACCTACCTGCCATTTCATGATGCTGACTTGCCTTTTTTCACTACCAGGTGCTTAGCATTGCTCAAACAACCAGAGCATTAAACTTATAGGCACATTCCTCAGTAAAATTGAGATATCTGTTGCTGGGTCCTCTCAACAACAATGTTCCCATTGATGCCGGGCTCTGACGTCATTGAAGAGCACTTGTTTTAACTCTAAACACCTTGGGCATTTTTCCATATTCCAAATATTACTCAACATACCTTCAAAACTTGTATTCTTAAATTCCATTTCTTTAAGGTTCAGATTTCTTATTTTACCATTACAGTGACAAATGATCTTTGTCCTATTATGGAGGATTATCATTGATCTGATCATGTCCTTCTATTGTGAAATCTCAATTTCATGGCTAGATCAACTTTTATAAGTAGGCTTAAGGGCTATGAGCTTTCAGTTCCTATGTAGAGTACTCAATGGGCTATAGACTAAAAATACCTTTATTCAAATATAAGAAACCAATAAATAAATCCATGAGGATATAATGCTAGAGTTAATTCATTATTCTGTCTAGATATGCTATTATTATTTACCTAGGGGAACTCCCCTTCCCTCTCAAAAAAAAAAGTCTCTAAAGGAATATGTTTGACACTTCCATAAGGACATTCAGCGAAGGAAATCTATACACGCCCCTCAAAATATGGCATGTTGGCAGCTATTTGTTCTACCTGCCTTTGAGCAAAGTTGATTTTCACAAAACTGACACTTAGTGAACAGAATCATAATTGAACCAAAATATATGTAAATGGAGAAAAGTTCTACTGTTCCCAGACATCAAATAGGCAACACAGGTACAAGTCACAGACACCTGGAATCCTGCATTATAATCTTGACCATTTCCTGCAGAAGAAGAGAGGGCCATTTGCCCAGAGCCCACATGTCTTCTCAGAGTGCCAACTTCACCACTTTCTGGGCCTCTCTACAGCCTTAGTTGCCACCCACCCAGCCTACAATGTACCTGGGATGACAGACCTGGAACAGTACTTATTCAGTGTTCCCTAACTGTATGAGAGGAATTTCCTGCTTGGAGAAATGCTATTTAAAGTATGGAATGCCCTCAAACGAAGCCTGTTCTTACTTACCATTGGAGGGTAGATTCACAATTAAGAAATGTGGCTGTCGGAACCAGGATAAAATGGGGTAAACAAGTTTTACTGTAGGGCCTCTTCCCGTCCCTCCAGTTCCGACAAAGGTGACCATACAGTCCTTGGTCTAAGCAACCAGCTTAGGGACAAGGCAATTTTAAATTATATTCCATGCAGACTCCAGAGATGACAATAGGAATTCAAGGCTTTGGAAACACTGGGTAAACCAAATTAATGTTTTGGGATCAGATAATTTAAGGAAAACTGTGCACCAACTCTCTGCCATGTTGCTAGGCAAACTGGAATTTCTTTTAGCTTAATGTAGAGTTCATTCATTTTGAAATTACAGATTTCAACTACTCTACTCCCCAAACAATGATACTTTTACAAATATTAGTGAGTTTCCCAATTCTCTCCATCACTTTTGCTGCAGGTAATGATCTACTTAGTAATTTTTAAGTATTATAATCTCTTTACTTAAAGCAAAAAATAAATCAAATCACAAAATTATATTAGAGCATGGATTTATTTGCCTTCCCAGCAGACTGCCACTAAATTCTGTTTAATATGAGTTAAAATCGCTAGGTTTGACAGGTATGGTTTTCTCATCAAGGACTTGAAAAGCACTGTGTTCCTTCTAAAGTGCCGAGGCAGCAATAATGAACCCAGAGCTCTGCACAGCCAAGTGTCCCTCCCTGCAACCACTAAGAGCAATAAAAAGCCAAGTTCCTACCTCGATGATTGGTGAGATCCCTGGAAGCAGAAGGCAGGGGTGTATAGTGGTGCACTGGAGAGGCCGTGATGCAGTCACTGGAAGCCTGTGTAATAAAAGAAAATGTCAACATGAAGTAACACCAAACACTAAATACCTTCATTTACCAAACATGCCTCCTAGGGATCTGGGCCTGGAAGAAATATTATCAACCAAGAGTCTTAGGAAGCAAGAGTTGTCTGTGCTGAGATAATTTTCTGCTGAGTGTAGGGTAGCATACAAAGCTTTGAGGAGCCTTGGTACAGGTGGAAGGGCCCTGAGACAAGGGAACCCCTTGTTTATTTCCTGAACTGAAAGGAGGAGGAAGAAGAAGGGAGAGAGGGTGAAGGCCAGAAATGATATAGAGCTAGATTTCTGTCACCTGCCTTCTTCCAGTACTTCCCACAGATTAAATGTTCACTATGAAATTTCTCTGGAAACCAGTGAGGACGCTGAGCTTTGCCCCAGAGTGGATGGGGAAAAATGGGGCTGGTTTGTGTGGGCCCCGTGGCACTGAGACACACAGAAGCTGAGGGCTCAGCAGCAGGAAGTGACCGTACTGAAGGATATAAACCATTGCGCACCTTGCAGTTGGGGTTCTGGCTAAGTTTAACAATAACACTGAAAAACTCATCTGAAATTTGGGATATAATGGTCATCAATAAAATTTTGCCATTCCAAGACTTAAAAGAAAATGGTATGAAATGTATTTTGAAGATGATTTTTTATTGTACACACACAGCTCTTTAACCATCAAACTGTATATAGTGTGACCCATATGTGTAAGTGGTGCTATCTTTCTCTCTCTCTAGCTCTACAACTATGGGGATGAGGCCAGGAACAGAGGACTACAGCTGTCGGGTCAGCTGTCCCTCAGAACCAATGACCGGTCTGTCACATTCAGAGTGTGGCTGCTTATAGCAAAAAGCATCACCACTGCAATTCTTACTGAGACTTCTGAATCAAATACTTTTTTTTTTTTTTTTAATATCCAAAAAAGAACATCTGCTAGGATCAAAATCCTAAGCTTACAACCTTTCCAAGCTTCAAGAAAAAGTAAATTTCATTAATGCTACATTTTTCTTTCTGGAATAGGAAATACATTCTATGGGATATATTTGCCCTGCTAGGAGGAGGCCTTTTCTCCAAAGAGATTATCTACATTATAGGAATCAAAACTAAGTAGGAGATTAGACCTACTTGCTAGAAAAACCCTTTAAACACTGCTTCTGACATTTGAGATGTTTGATTAAGCGGCTTTCAGTGGAGACTTATAGAAAGAGTTCTGAATGGGGCAGAATCAGAAGCTCTGTCCCTAAGGTAGAGACAGATTTCAGGTAGCATTACTTCACTCCAGCTCGAAGGGAAATATGTGGTGTTTAAAGCTTGATCCAAGCGTATTGGGTCCAGAAAGATAAAAGTTCAGTCACTAAGAAAAATGTTTTAAAAAGTAGACAAGATTTGCTACATACTACATCATTAGATATTTAGGATACTGCAAGAACACAAAAGAGTCAGAAATTAGATTAAATTTCAAATACTAGAGTCACCACATGTCCCTCCATTTGGCAGTCACCCACGTGATAAATGAGACACAGTGACAGTCTTCTAAATATGGCACTTATTCGATGCTTGAGGCAGCATATATGGGGCAAAGTCATAGGGGCCATCCTTCCATAGATCTACCATACTTCCTTAGTAAAAGGCCATAGTTTCTCTGTCAATGTTTCTATTCCATCTCAATGCTAAAAAGGCCTACAATTCCACTATAAGTTTTAGGTTGCTATACTGTGATATTTCTTAGTGCATTTAATTTCAATTTGGGCTGTTGACAATTTGATGACAGCTTTTCCTAAAATTACTGGAAGAAACTACCTTTCAGCAAATACCTCTGACTGGGCAAAACATTAGAGCTTTATAACCCAGAGTAAAATAGCTATTTACCTTTATTTCCAGGTGTAGTCAAAGCAAAACTGGTATGGCCCGAGTTCTGTTTTGCAGTCATCATTCTATGCCTAACGTCCAATTACTTTTCGGCTCGGTGTCCATTTATAAACTTGAGTCATGAAAACGAATCCAGGAAAAGAACAATTTTGCAAACGGTGCCTTTCAGTGGAACATCTATGGCTGGATGTTTAGGGAAACTACTACAAATTAAGATTCTAACTACCAGTTCTTTGACTTGGCTCTTATCAAAATGAAGTCCATGTGATCTTTTCAATTTGTTCTCTGAATATTATGTTTGCAGGCACAATTAAGAAAAGTATGATTGTCATATGGAACAAGTGGACAAGACAATGTCTTCAACTTGCACACTACCTGCCCCCAAATAAAGAACTTCCTTGGCGCTCCAATGGCGCAGTCGGTTAGCGGTGGTACTTATACAACAGTGTGGGCGAAGCAAAATAAAGAACTTCTCTTGAAACTGAAGCAACATACCCACAGTGTATTGAGTATGAGATGGTAGAAATGTAAGTGGAAAAACTTAAATAATATTTCCTTTTACCTGAATTAAGAAGATATTCCCTAAAATGGGAATAGGGAAATTTGGGTAAATCTGAATCTTCAGAACCACAAATCCTCTCAAATCTTTGAGTCCTTGCCAAATTTCCTAACTACCTATGGCAGAGAATTATACTTTTACATTTTACTTTTGAAATCACTCCTGTCCTGGGGCGCCTGGGTGGCTCAGTCGGTTAAGCATCCGGCTTCGGCTCAGGTCATGATCCCAGGGTCCTGGGCTTGAGCCCCTTCTCCCTCTCCCTCTCCCCCCACCCCCACTTGTGATCTCTCTCTTTCTTTCTCTGTCAAATAAATAAAATCTTTAAAAAAAAGATATCACTCCTGTCCAAAGATATTTGTAACATCTACAACAAAATATTAGTATCCAGAATACATATGTCCCTAAATAATTGAAAATACAATAGAAAAATGGACAATGAAAACGTCAGGCAATTCAAAGGAGAGAAAACCTGAGTGGTCAATGAATGAAAGAGAAGATGGTCAAATTCACTAGTCTGAAGAGCAATGCATATTAAAACAAGACAAAATTTTTCCACTCGCCATCTTGGCAAACTTTCAAGTCTTACAACAAGTGCCAAGGAGAAGAAAGGGAAAGAACTTTTAACCTCTCATCCCTTGCCATTGGGAATGGACACTGGTTCAATTACTTTGGAGAGTAATTTAGCAGCATCTAGTAAAATTGAAAATTAGTACAGCAACTCCATTTCAAATGTATACACTATGGAAAATTTCACTCAGGTCTATAAAGTGGAACATAAAACAGTGTTTATTGCATGATTATTTAGAACAGAACAAATTGGAAGTAGTTCAAATGCCTGTCAATGAGGAAAATGGATAAATAAAATGTTGTATATTCATATGACAGAATAATATTTAGCATTTAAGAGTAATAAACCTGATCTAGGTATCTCAACTTGAATAGGTCTAAAATTTTAACACAGTGAAAATACAAGTTGCAAAATGATAAATATGGTATAATATTTATATATATGTAGTTCTTTGACATCATGTTTGTATGGAAACATCTAAAAATTATACAACTTAAACACTAAATTCATGAAAATGGTTTTCTCTGCCAGAAGGCAGAGTAATAGGACTGGGGCTAACAGAGTGGGAGGAGCTTCAATTATATATATATAAGATTTATTTATTTTAAGACAAGGCTTAGAAACAAATATATCAAATATTAGAAAATATAAATTCTGTCCCTTGCCAGTGGCAAAGTAATTACATGTGTTCATTATTTTTCAACTTTTCTACATTTTTGAAATTTCTCAAAATTAAACAAAAAAAAAAACAGAAAAAAACAAGGTTCCTGTGTTCTCTCTGATCCATACCATCCTATATTGATATGAACCCATAATGAGAGGAAATTTCTTCAAACAGCTTCCCAATACTCACACAACATGGATTGAGGCCATTTATGGTTGGCTTTTTTGCAATGAAATATCCCATTTCTGTTTTTTCTAAAGCTGCTAAGTGTGACAATAGATTGGAAAAAGCTGTTAAATAATAGTAAATATGTACCCCCTTCACACCAAGGCTTGAAATGATCATGCCAGCCTGGTAAGTCCTTCCGCCTAAGATTTGTCAAAGCATACTGAAGGTCTGTATCCTCTTTCCCTACTCACAATTGGAGAGCTGCTGATAATTTTTTAAACTCACATCAATAATGATAATAGTCACTAATATACTGTACACTGCAATTTCCATAATGCAGGAAGGAAGGAGAACTTTGGCAACCTCACTGGAAAAGAGTCAATGGGAGTATAGCACACTCCATGAGAGACTTGCAAAGTGAGAATTTCACTCAGTGGTTGCAGAAAACAAATGTCTTCAGATGAGTATGTAAAATTCAAGTCCCTTCCCATTGGGTGCATTCCATGGAAACCTGCATTCCAATGGATATTTCTGAACATCATGGATGCCCTGAAGGAATATGATACAGACCACAGGAGGACTGATTTGGCAGGTTTCAAAACAAGAAGAGGGCAGCTACAAAATTGTTTAATAGACATAAATCTCCTACTATTTTTCACAAAATACCATCTAAGACCACATCTCTACAACTCATTCCCCATTACTCAGCTCAAGTGGAGCGCTTTGGCATGCTCACTCACCCTTAAATCATACACAGCATAAAGTGATCCTGGGTCTCGGAAATTTGTCAGCCTCCTTCAAGTAAAAGCAATCTTCACTTTTCATCACAATTCATTCCCTGAAACTGTGGTATAAAGCTGACTCTTCTAAAAACATTTATTTTCTTTCATAAGAAAAAGCATCACTCAGTTAGTTATCAAGTATTTAATAACCACCTACTACATGCCAAGCCCTGTGCTGAGAATACCAAGAAAAATAAAATGAAGGTTTTGGTTGCATTACTGACTCATCAAAAAAAAAAAGATAACCATGATTAATACTGGTTATTAAGAGTCACCGACTGGTAGCATGACCCCCATACTGTGTATTATTACAGAAATTTGTCCCTGACCTCTATTATGACACATGAACACATGGAACAGTGATTATGTCCTTGCTTGTTTCTTATTCGTACTAAGAGAAAGTTTTCAAGATTAACTATATTAGCTTTCCAAGATTAACAATACTATTAACCCTTGTACCTAACATGCTGCCAGAAATATAGAAAGAAGTTAGTGCATGGTGACTGAATGAATAAAACATTTTAATGTCAAAGATAAAACTGGCTATACAATGATTATAATTCAACACAACAAAAGCGTGAGCCACGTTGCCAGAATCAGAGGTAAAAACTTGCCATCACCTGAAAGATTAAATTAGAAGCCGAAGAACCCACCTGAAGGAGATTCCTGATCTGCTCCCAGGTGAAGGCACCATACCTTTCAGTGTGAAGCAAGACAGAAAGCCTTCATGACAGACATATTGGGTTGGGAATGACAGACAGGTTTGGGAGCAGAAATGGCCATATAGTGTCAGATCCAGAAGTCAAGAAATTGGGAGGGAATAAAAAATGGTAAGGTAGGTGTAAGGCTGAGTCAATAACCAAGAGACTAAGAAATATCCCAAAGGAGCAAAAGGCAGAGTCTGGGCAAGAGCCCAGCATTCAGCTGAATGAGGAAGCTGAAGGCTGGTTCAGGCTATAAGTCAGTCAGAGAAGGATAGGGTGCCAAAGACTTCTCTGAAATAAGGAAGCCCCTCGAAGGCAACAGCCTGGAGCTTCCCATTGCTTCTATCTGGTATAAAGGGGTCCAGTTCTGCCAGTGGCTAAAATGGCATCAGGCCCAGAGTTATAGTTTAGGAATATTTGTGGAAGGAGGGAGGAAGGGAAGGAAGAAAAAAAAAAAAGAAAAAAAAAAGAGAAAGAAGGAATATGGGGCTTGGGCATTTTGTGGCCTATTACATAAATAATGAAATCATAGAATGTAGGAGATGCAAAAGACCTTACAAATCATCTAGAACGGTGACTTCCAAAATATTTTTAGCAGCCACTAATATAGCAGAAGGAAAAATAAAAATCTAAATATTGGGCATTATGGAAATAATCATGATTTCTTATGGCAAGCAAATAAAACTATAATATAAAAGAGGGAGAAATATGCCAAGATTTTTATTATATAATAGTAAGTAAACATAGTAAATATTAAAACAGTACATATGCTGTGATTTTTAACAATATAAGATTTACAATAGGTAAAAGCTAATAGGCAAAGATTAAAGATTTTTGTTGGGGAACCTGGGTGGCTCAATGGGTTTAAGCATCTGACTCTTGCTTTCAGCTCAGGTTATGATCTCAGGGTCGTGATCTCAGGTTTGTGAGATCCAGGCCCACATGGAGTCCCATGTGGGGGCTCTGCACAAAGTCTGCTTGGGATTCTCTCTCTTTCCTTCTCCCTCCCCCTCTGCCCACCCCTCCTCCCCCATACGCCCACATTTGTTCTCTCTCTAAAATAAATACAATCTTGGGCGCCTGGGTGGCTCAGTTGGTTAAGCGACTGCCTTCAGCTCAGGTCATGATCCTGGAGTCCCGGGATCAAGTCCCGCAACGGGCTTGGGAGTCTGCTTCTCCCTCTGAAACCTCTTCCCTCTCATGCTCTCTATCTCTCATTCTCTGTCTAATAAATAAATAAAATCTTTAAAAAAAAATAAATCTTTAAAAAATGATTTCTGTTAATGTGATTTAGAGTGATTTGATTTTTCAACTTATTTAATTATGTCATTGCTTCTTGCAATTTAAAATATTTAAAATTTAAATATTTAAAATCCTACCTATATATCAGGGCTGATATAAAACAATGGAATTTTCCATCAACTATCTTTCTAACCTCTCCCATCAGAGTGAGGCGAGGTGGACAAAGAGGGACGAATAATTGGAGGTAAGGAGGAAAGAGAAGGGGATTGGAAAGAAAGGAGGCAAAGTGTGGTACAGGAGCTAATATCTCCTGAATGCATCCTAAGTGCTAATGGTTTTCCAGTGTATGAGGTAAGTCCAATTATTACTCTCATTTGAGAAATAAGAAAACAGAGAGGTAGAATAAGTAACATGTCCAAGGCTATACAGTTCTAAAGTCCACAGTGTGATTAAGAACCAAGTCAGAAGGCTAAAGCCCCCCACAGCCCAAGTTGTTTCCCCAGTGCCACCCTCTGTCTTCATTGGGGGGCCCCAAGATTTTTTATGACACTCTTCTCCTGACCATCACTTACCTTTGCCCCATCCCACTGTCAGCAGGGCCCTATCTGGTCCTTTCTGGTAAGAATATAGACTTCAAGAGCACAGGAGTCAAGACCCAACCTGAGAGTGAATGCCTTTACAGCCCCTAAGATAGGAACTTCTTGAACCATCAAATGAAAGAAAATTTACTTTAGAAAGTATGGATAATTTTAAAAGCAGAATATCCTGTCTATAAACAAATAATCACCTTTGTCCACAGAAATATGATGAAACACAATATTTTGCCTATAATTATTAATCCTTGCTAAAAACTTAGTTTTTGTCATATGCTCAAACATAGAACATGATCAGAATCTAAGATACATTATAATTTGCAAGTAATGAGTGTATGTATAATTGTGTGTGTCCCGGGGCGCCTGGCTGGATCAGTTGTTAAGCGTCTGCCTTCAGCTCAGGTCATGGTCCCAGTGTCCTGAGATCAAGCCCCGCATCGGGGGGGGGGGGGGGGGCCCTGCTCAGCGGGAAGCCTGATTCTCCCTCTCCCACTCCCCCTGCTTGTGTTCCTGCTCTTGCTGTGTCTCTCTCTGTCAGATAAATAAAATCTTAAAAAAAAATAATTGTGTGTATCCCATTTCTTGAGCACTAATTGTATGCAGGCATCTTATACACAGAGTTTCATTTAACTATCTCAACAACCTTAAGATATAAGTACCATTATTATTACCATTTTATAGATAAGGCAACTGAAATTTAGGAAGATTATATAACTTGCCCAAGAGTACCCAGCTATTATGTGGGCAATTTGGAATTCCGACCAACACTGCTTGATTCCATAGCCTGAATCCCAAAACTGTGCAATGAACTTGAAGCTTGAAGGTATCTGAAGAAGACAACCTTCCTGGACTTAGTATATATACACTAAGATAGATAATATATATTTGTAGTGACAGATGATTCAATCTATGTTAATATGTAACATTATGTGGCCTGGCATATAAATAAACCATTAAGTTATTTATTAGTAACTAATTGGCTATGTAATACAGACACAGTGTTTTCAGATCTCCTTGGCCATTTAGGGTTAACATAACCAGTGGGTCTGGAGTCAACCTGTACCAGCTCATAATGGTTAAATTTTCAGGAATCTTGTGTTAACACAGGCTTTATTTAAAATTGAATTGCATACACTTGTAATTGGATAAATTATATGAAAAGGTAATATATACCACAACTCATCACTTCCTACTTTACAGAATTTTACTGTTATTTATGCTCTTTACGTTATTTGTGTCTATTACAGCTCTATAGTGGAAATCCTATATAATGATGCTTTACTTCACATCTCTTTCCACATGTTCAGTGATGTTGCTTTGGTAGCCTGACACTGCCATGGTAGGGGTATTGACAGCAGAAGTTGCCAAATGCTACAAATTGGGGATTGACTTACTATTTTACTGATTTCCTAAACTTAAGAAAGTGATAAAAAAAATGTTAATGATGCAGATTAAAAATATATTGTGCCTTTCATCAATACGATGTGAATAGCATAAAAATGTGAGGAAATATTCTTCCAATATTCAAACCCTGTTATCCAGTTCAGTAAAGACATTGCTCAGGTCATTGACAAATGAGGGAAGTTCTGACCTGTTCAGTAAGAAGGGAAAATAGTTGATATTTCATATCAGGACTACACTTGTTCATCTACGAAAACTTAGATTGGCAATGGACATGAGAGTTTGGCCAAAATAATCAAAAATACTCTGTGAGAATCAACTGGTTGCATGGAATTTATAACAAAAGGCATTATATAATTTTTATTTGTAAATTGCATGTTACTCATCCTTTATATATATGAAAATTACAATAAACATTCATCCTTTTTTTCTCCCCCAGAGATCTGGTTAACTTTTACCAGCGCACCACTACATAATAACCCTTATTAAGTAACATCTACAGTATGTTTGGGGCTATGTAGAAAAGGGTTATTTTATGGCCTAGGAATGGAAAGGATAGTAAGAAAAAAGCTAATTAAGCTTCAAGGATTCTGTCCTTGACCTATTTACAACTTGGATATCTTCTACTTCTCTGTTTTCTATGCTCAGATGCCTTGCGGACCAAGATTTAGAGCCAGGCTCCATCCAGCTGTACGACCTTGGGCAATTTACTTAAACTCTTTAAGCCACTTTCTTTGACTATAAAATGGTAATAACAGTAGTCATGTCATTATGACGAGGATAACGATGATAGTTAAAAATTGCTAACACATATCAGTGCTTACTTTGTATCTGGGACTACACTAAACACTTTCCACGTATTAATTTATTCAATCTTCACAACATTCCCATGAGGCGGCTATAACCCCTACTCCTGTGTTACAGATGAGGAAAACTAAGGCCCAGAAAAACTGAGGAACTTGACCAAGGTCTCACTTAGTTTCTTGGGCTACTGGTATGTGGCAAGGGGGACACAAACCCAGGCAGCTTGCCTCAGTGGCCACGGTCTTAACCATTCTGAGCTTTTATGGCCTCTCTTCTCAATAAAGGTAAGAGACGAAGATCTTAGCATTGCTCATTAAATATTAGCTATGACTAATTTTTACTTCATTCTAATTTTGTATGGCCTGTAATTTTGTATAGCTTACCTCTTCAAGTAGATTTAAGTTTCTTGAGGGGTAGGACTAACGTTTCATGACCTCTCGGGCCCTTCATCGTAACTACAACAGGGATATGCTCATCATTACTTATTACATGAGTAGACTCTACCCCCCACTTGTCAAGCAGAAAAGTACTACTGAGATCCCTCTTGAGGGCAAAAATAGTGAGATCTTTATAGCCTTGTTATAATCTGGGTTCATCCACAGATTCGCTGCATTATTGTGATGGTCTAAACCAGCGTTAGTAAATAGCTACATACGGCATTTCTCATCTGTGTTTGTAGGATTATCTTAGAAATAATATTATGTCATGGTAGTCCTACAGGCTTGATTTATTTTGGCTTAAAAGAAGGAACTTGCCTCATGTGTCTCTCTTCCTCTCACAGAGATTTTTATTCTCGAGGGCTGTGGGTCAAGTCCTGTCCTTGGAACCAGAGTAGTTTTCCAAAATGAGGTGGAGCCAGCTCTGTCAAGCTAGGCCAGATCTGCTGTCAGTGCCTTTCCCAAATACATCAGACCCTCTGCTTGTAAAAATAAATTGATACCAATGCAAGAAATTTATTAGGAGATGACAGCCCAGTTCATAATGGAAATATGGAGAAAACATCATCCTTCAAAACTGACAGTTTATCCATCATGCCTCAGATTCCTGAGATAGAAACAGACACTGTCACATACAATCCGCTGAGGACACGTTGTCTTGGATTTCCTTATGACGGGAAACTCTGAAATAATCCAGAAGAAGGGAAGGACTTGTACTGCCCTTAATGTGCTCGGCCGTAAATTTTTAGCATTAGTAGAAGAAACATGTGGCCAAGGAAATGAAAGATGAGGGAAGTCAGGAGGCCTGGAATTCTCCAACGGCCCCCTTCTTTCTCTCTCTCGGGGGTGATGAACTGGGCGAGGGGTCAGAGAGGGTGACCGCACTGCTGTGAGGGACATCAATATCCTGTTATGCGTAAGCAGAGCCAACAGGTGGCAGGGCACCACTGCGGACACACCACAGTTGGCTCTGCTTGAGGTTTGGGGGAGCAGGTCACCTTGCCCTGCTAACTTTCCAAATGTGGTTATTTTGCTTAGCTTGTTATTTGTATTGATAAACTTGAGACACTTTAGGAAGGCCATTTTAATTAGGAATAAATGCAAGGAAATTTGTGGGGATCACAAAAGGCCTGATCTTTGCAGGCTTAATGAGGTGACCTACACAACCCCATATGAAATAATTGTGTATTGTAGTAAAAGCTGCTTTGGAAAATATAATCGTGGTAGTAAATTGGAATGAAATGAACGTGGTCTTAGAGGGAAAAAAATATTCACTGCCAATTTTATGGGGCCTTAAAATATTTATGTTCTAAACTTGCATTCTTTGGAGATTTGCTGAGTGTTGCTAGAATGAGGAAACATTTTTAATGAGATACATGCATATTTTTTAAATTTACAGATCTTTTTAGCAAAAATAGAAAGTCATAAATGTGAAACGGAAACCTAAACAAGGCAAGTACAGCCTTAATGGCCTAAATTCATATATCAGAAAAAATAAAACCATGGGAAATTTCATTTAAATGTGAGTAATACACAAGGAATCTTTATTCGCTGTTGGTGTCTGTCTGACTGAGGTACAGAGAACATTGGCATGAATGTGACATACCAGATAAACTCAAGCTTTGATGCATTTGTTACGTTACGTGGCTATGAATGGGATATGTGCATTCTTGGGTTAAACACAAAGTCAAATACAGGGACTTGATCCACTCCCTGACATAAATCCCTAAGAACAGCAGCAAAATAAATTACCTGTTGATCGAGTCCTTATTCACAGGTAGCTGTGTTTGACAAAACACCAAGTGAGTCTGTAATTCTTAAGACTCTGAATCCTTCTTTAACTGCTCTCATCCTCTAAAAGAGGCAAATGAACTTCTAATTGTTCACATTTGTTTCAGCCAATCTTCCTGATTCCCTGTTTCAGGCAAGACCTAAAAGTGTTGACTTTCCATGTCCAAATTAAATATATCTGTGTTTCCTTTTGCTTTCTATCTAAGTGCATGCCAGCATGACTTAACATTCATCCAAGGTTTATTTCAATATTAGTGGAAAACAAGCCATTTTTCAGTTTAATGAATAGCATCAGTGTCTGCCTTTTAACCAAAAATGTGACCTTACACTTGATGGATCTCACCAGAAGGCACATTCTCAAATTATTTTTCTACTGGAGGTTATGACTATCGCTTCCCAAATTACCGTGGCAGTGGCGAGGGAAAGCCCGCATCGCACAGCAGCTCAGACAAACAGAATTCAGACTGAACAAAATGGTAGTCTCATTTATGAAACAAGGAAAGGGGAATGGAAAAGAAAGCCTGAATTCTGTGGGAGGGGGAATGAAAAGAAAAAATAAAGGCCTCCTCTGAGCTTTACGGAACAGGAGATGTAGAGCAGCTGAAGGTCCCATACTTTTTTGTTAATACCATTTTTGTTTCCAAATCATTCCAAATTGGGAAGGTGAAGGCTGAGCATTACTGATTCAGAAAAACTCCAAGAGGACATCTGATATTTCTTCCTTATTAAGGATGATGGAGTGTAATTGATGTGCCTGGTGCCTGGCCAATTCCAACTTTTTGAGAATGCCGCTTAATGTGCGGACATTATTTTTGGACTACTGAACACCAGAAAATAATGAGCTGGCATTCAGCTTTGGTGAATAAGACCCTGAATTTTCATCTAAAAGCAGTTTTGAGTTATTGCTGTAGATAAGGTGTAACTGTGCAAGGGAATTTTATCCATGTTTCTCCCATGAATCATAAATGAGGAAAAAAATTACAGTCTAAATTGCACTTAAAAGGAATAAAGTCTTTTCATGTCATACATGATTTATCAAAATGATCTCATTTTAAGGGTACTGTGGTGTATCTTGATTAATCACATTAGGAAGCGTGATGAATGGCCTCTTTAATGGTAACACAGGATTTATTGGCAACATCCCGACTTGAACCAGAAGGGTAAGAAGTAAAATATACAATAGATAGCTAATGCAGATAGGGTGTCAGTAATGCTCTGACTTGTTTTAAAATTATCCTGGGAGCCTCAGTGTCAGGAGATTCTGAAACCGCCAGGTGGTGGAGACCATACAAGTTTTGCACAGGAACTTGGGGGCACCCGCTTACGTGGCGTAACCCTTCCCTAACCTGTTGCAGTGCAAGTTAAAATCACGCCACTGGACCGTCAAAAGAAGGCATCCGTGAAAGCGGAACAAACCACGGAAATTCCTGGTAGGAAGAGGGGCACACTGCTTTCAGAGATCAGTGCTCCTATCGCTTTTGCCCCATTTCAATATCCTCTTCACATTTCGCTTTAATATCCTAAATGCCTTTTTTTTTTTTTTTTAAGCCTGCTCAAGTCTGCTCCCACTAATTTCCTCTAAGGCTGACAGATCAGAGGCTTTCCTCGAACTGTTCCTTTTAGAGCTGAGGAGGCCTCGTGGTAATCCTGCTGCTTGTCTGCAATTAACCCTTCCAGTTGCCACATTATTAACACCACCACCCACAGACAGAGGAAGCCCCGACCCACTGGACACTGGCTCCTGACTGAAGCTTCAAAGGTGCCAATCACACCCTCGTCAGAAAGGTGCCTGCTGTCAGCATCAGAGGTTTCCATCCTCTCCTCCCCGCTGATCAAACATTCCTCCTCAGAAGATTAATTCAGAGTCTCCGCCCATTTCCTCTCATATCCTCCTTCTCTTTCTGGTTTACCCAAAGATCCATCTTTGCTCCGAAAAGGGAAGCCACGGATAATAGAAGCCCTTTCAAAACAAAAGCTGGGCAAAGGCAAATTTAAGTCTCAGCTGTTATCAACTTTTTTTTTTTTTTTTTTTTTTTAACTCATTTAAACACCTTAAGGCAGTGAGGATTAGGGCCTGGCCTGAAATGCCATTCTTTGATCAAAGACCCCAAGACTTTACACAAACATCATCACAAGGCAATGGATGCTTCTCTGAAGGCTGAATTGATTTGTTTGACTGCAGAGCCTGGGATGGGTAGGAAAGCTGCACACTTATTTTCCCGGAGTATATATCACGAGGCCAAGCGACTTAGAAATTATATTTTTTTCTTCGTATGTCTTAATTGGAACAAAGTCGTTTGTGGATTCAGACACAGCCGTGGAGAGAGGCCGTGGAGGGAAGAGAATGGGGGCCAAGCGGGTGTTCTCCCTGTGGCCTTGTTCCATCCCTGGGCAGGGGGAGGGGTGGCGGTGGGGAAGGGAGGGAGGAGACAGCAGTTCTAGGGTCTCTGATGTGGGGAAAAAGTGGCCTCACTGTACTTACATTAGCCAATTCCACTGGAATATTCCACAGTCTCTTAGTAACTGTAGGTAGCCATCTCTGTCTGTTAAAGCAGTCGTAGCCGGAGAACCCAGCAGCAGGACCTTTCCTGAGGGCCAGTGAGCAGCGCCATGTGACCCATTCGTCCGGCCCCTCACCACCCATCGCCATCTTTCAGGACCAGACACCAGACTAACTCACAGTCAAATCTTCCAAAAAGGCTATGCAATGGCTATATAACAAATTCTCACATAAATCATGGCTCGATAGGCTTTAAATGTGTCATACATTCCTGGAAGGAGATAATTTAGCAGTTGCATAATAAAGAAAATATTTAATGTCAAGGTTGAAGGGACAATTGGATATTGAAATGCTTCAATATTCAAGCATATGAAAATGTTTTTATAAAGAGATGGTTAACCAGATTATTGTTTGGGGGTTTTGTTTCAGTTTTTTTTTCAGGAGGTGGAGTTATTTTGTTATATACACTACAGAGAGACTATCAGAGAATTAAAGCCCTACGTGATTAAGAATTCTTAACTGATATGACTATATCGGGGCAACTGACCACATTTCCAGGGTACGTTGTAGAATCTCCCTAATTGGACAGCTTGGGAAGAGAAGATTAACCTTTTTGGTTATAAGTGATGAAATTCAGTTTAAAGTCCTCTAGGAAAATAAACGGGTAAGGAGGGTCCTAATGAGTCCAAGGGTACATAGTTTCATGTATGGTTGGATCCACACACTCAAGCTTATCATCAGGATTTCCTATTTCTTCGATTTGTACTCCTGCATCCCAGCTTCAGTTTCTCCATGTGGTGACTTCCCAAGACCTCCAGATCCATATCTTATCGTCTTCAAAACCACAGAAAAATCTTCTGTTTCCTGAAAGTTCCAAGCCAAATCTGGGAACGTGTGGCCTGGTTTGAGTCACACACCCATCCCTGAATGAATGTCCGTGGCCAGGACAAGGAATAGTTTGCTAGCTCACGTGCCCAGGCCTAGTGCTGGGACAGCGACTGGTCTCACCAGAGCTCTATAGATTAAAGGTGGAGGAGTGGTGGCTCCCCACAGGTAAATCCATTCTAGAATACAATGTAATGGACACCAATGAGGCCAAAAGACAAAATTCCCCCCTCAGTTCCATCCCTATATAAGTCTTTTGGAGTCCCTCGCTGGGACATTCAAAACATCTTATCATTATCTCTGGGCAAAACTGAACGTGCTATTCAATAGCCCATCCCGAGTCCTCACCATCATCAACAAAAGGCCTCCACGCGCAGAAAATCTTCCCCACAAGGCCTCCCAAACATCATGTATTTTCAACTTTTCCACCTCTCAGTTGGCACCAAACAGCTTTAATGTGCAATTATTTTTTTAACAAGTTTGGGTGTCCCACAGAAGATTAAAAACAGCAACAGTGGTCTAAAGGGGCACAAAGGAAGGGCCACGGGCAGCTGCCGGAGTCACAGCACAGCACGGAAAAAGGAGACCAAGAATACAGACTGAGAGCTGATATCACAGCAGACCTTTGAAATGACTGCAACCTGACCCACTGCCCCTCCCCCTCACACGTACTCATCAGGAGGCTAAAGTTAAACTTGGTTTAACATGTCCTGCCTAAGTCAGGAATTACATAGTATATTTAATTACTAATTCACGTGTAGTAGCCCTGGTCACTGAGATGAGATATGATTCCTATTTCATCCACACGGAGAACAGATAATGCCACAAGAGAACATGTGACTGGTGTGAAAGAGGAGCCCAGGCAAGTGCTATGGGAACCTCCTAAAAAGTGTTTATCCTGATCTACATAAACTTCCCATGTCTGGGAAAATAAATGCTAATGTACATCTTTCATTTTCCAAAGGCATTTCCCTGCCACTCTGTTTCTCAGCCTCTTTTTTACCTCTTTCTAAAAGAGATGTCAAGGAGGCTTACCTTGAATGTATCCCAGAATCTAGGTTCATTGCTCTCTTAGTAGATGAGGATATTGTGTTCTGAGCAGCTCAGGTGATTCCCTAAAGATCTGTGACATATGTGAGCTAGGAGGTAAAACCGGGACCCTTGAGACTTAGGACTGGTGAATACATTTGAGTTTTATATCCCCTGGAGATCCAAGGAAAGCGGGCAGGATTCTCTGCAACTCAAGGACACCCATTATGGTGACCAAACTAGGATATTCTATGATGAATGAACTGCTAGGCTACTAAAACTCTTCTGGGCTCCAATGACCTAAGTGTCCACATCAGGATAGCTAAGATGTGAAGAAAAAAGTGCAGCTCAGATGCTGGCATTTGGAATCCTGAAAGCTCTACCATATGGGTATATGTGTGTGCATGCCTGTGTGCTGATTGTACAGAAGGGGATACAGAAATAAAAGACTTCAAGTTCTAAACACAGTTTTGCTTTGTAAAGTTAACATTAGTCCCCAGTTTGTGAACCTTTCTAGATAAGGACTTTATTTTGCCCTTTCTTCTCTCAAGTAGCAAAAAACATGCCTGTTTATTCTGGACATCCAAGAGTCGTATTACTCTCTACCTAAATACATTACTTCCATCTGGTTAAATATTAATTTTCACAATATGAATACTTTTATATTACAAAATGCAATTGCTGCAGTACAATGGAGTCAAAAAGTGGTGGAAAATTATTTGATGTGTAGAAAGTTATTTGATAAATAACCCCCAAACATCATTCACAGAACTATTCATGAAAAAGTCCTTTATTTGTTTTATACTGTCAATAATTATTGACATCAAAAGTTTCATTCATTTAAACATACACATGTGAAACTATTTCCCTGAGAGATTCCAGATCTAAATATGTGAGAGAGTATTATGTAAAAAGTGACCAAGTAGCATAATCAGTAAGTCTTATGTCCTATGCAATAGTTTTAATCATTCTAGTGGCCTTATTCTCTCTGTGGCTGAAGAAAAATTCGAAAGTTTCATTTCCTAAAGAAATACCACCATGTGCCCCTAAAATCTTGGCCTTCGACTCTTTGAACACATTGTCCAGCAGGATTCAGTCATGGACAAGGTAGGCATGAACCTACCCCTAGTAGTAAAACCCATTCTGGGTTTATGTAATACTTAGGACAGTCTAAATGCCAAACAGTAAGAATGAAAGGAAGAGGGAGGAGTAGAGAGAAAAGAAAGGAAAAGGAAAATTAGAGAAGGAAGGGGACAAAAAGAAATTTTCATTTCTTTTTTCTCAAATGAGAAATCCATTCAACCCTTTTCCACCATTTTTTGGACTGTATTCTACGATATCAACTAAAGCTTACACCTCTTATGATACATATATTCCGCAAGCCCCCCTTGCCATCTTCTTCCATTCAGGATTCCTTGATTCTGAAAGGTAAACAAGGCCACAGAAACCCAAATCTGCCTTCCCCAGCGCCTGTGCTTTCCCTGCCACTGCACATTTGTGACCGGTGTGCAGAAAGGTTAATGGCCCTCCGGCAAGAAACACAACAAAGACATGCAACCTGGGTGGTTGCAAAGGGCCAAGAGCAAGTGACCTCTAAAAAAATTCACTGGGGAAGGTGGGTCTGTAGTTTGGCCAGTATGAAGCCAACTTCACTATACTTTCTAAAATCAGCCCCTCATCCCCCCTCCCCCCACCCCCACCCCCAGTGCCAGAGAATTACTGCAGCTTTCAATCGACTAAGGGAACTTGTTTGAGAGAGGGCTCAATTCCTAGCAAAGTCCTACCCAAAGTGACGATCCTCAGACCTTCTTTTTCAAAAATAGAATGGGATTATGCTCCCTTCTGCTTAAAAACCTTGTAATGATTAACCCTGCTCTGGGCCAAGTCAAAAGCACCATCTGCGGCCTAGTAGGCCCTTTGCCCTGGCCCTTGTTTGCTCTTCCAGCCCATCTCTCGCCTTCATGCCCGTACCTCGGAGCCAGCACATGGCTTTCTCCTTGCTCTTCAGCGTGCCAGGCCCCATCCTGCCAAGATCTCTGCACAGCCCTGTCTTTCTTCTTAACTTCCATGCCCAACGTTTTCAGCCTGGTTAACCTCTTACCTTTCAAAGATCGACTCATGCTTTCCTATGTCACAAAGATGTCCCTGGCATCACTTTCACACATACTTCCAAGAACCATGGTTTTCCTTTTGGGGACATAGAGTAGGGTGTAATTATATCTTAGGAGCGTATTTGAGCGGTGTCCCTTCTACTAGACAGTTCGTACCTTGAGGGTAATGTTCCAACCTTCCTAAAAGTCTGGCTCATAGTAGCTTCTCATTAAATACTTGATCAACAGCGAAATAAATTAATGTAAAACACTGAACAACCAGCATTCCTCAGCCTCCAAGAGGTGAAGGTAACAATAAGCACACCTCTTCCCAGACTAAGTCGCCTACTACACTGCCCTCTGAGGTGATCTTCTCCCCCAGGAACTGAGCTACTCACTGTAGAAAAGGGGGCACCCACAGCCTCCCTGATGCCAGGAGCTGCCCACACACATGCCCTTTCCAACCTCAGCCTGGTCCCCATACGGAAAAGGGCTTTAAGTGACAAGGCACACTTAAGGCCAAGAGGAGTCATCCAAAGGCAGTTTAGAACAAACAAAGGAAAACCTCCTTCCTGTACTTGAGGCTGGTCTACAAATGGGAAACACAAAACACAAGCCCTGTCAGTCTGGGATTTGAGGTTGGGCAGAAGGGAGCCAGGCGCTGCAAGCTCTGAGGTAGCTCCGGCTTTACTCAGCTTCCCTTTTGTTATACCTGTCTTTCTCAATTAATGATTTCTTCCCCCTTCTCTCCCATAAATGAGTAATACAAAATTTAATCCGCATAAAGACACAGCTTGACCCCAGGCGTGTGGGTGAGCATCCGTTTATCACTGGTGTTCTGTTCCTCCAGGGCCCAATGGGAAGCACTGGGAAGGCCAGAGCAAGCTGCCCCAGGGTCGTCCTGGGCTGTCAGGAGGAGAGGGAAGGCGCTGTGGTGCAGGCCTCCTGTCACAGGGCTCGGCGGGCAGAAGGGGGTGCTGTAGTGTAACCTATTTAGGATGCAAATGAAGTGCCTCCACACCGCAGATTAAAGCCACTGCCTGGCAGGTCCTCAGCAGTACTAAATGTTGGATTTCTGCTTGTCACTGCTCACCACAGTTCATTAATAGAACTCAGAATGGTGTTACTAAATGTGAACATTAAAAAAACTGATAAAAAAAAAAGAGGAGTGGCAATCCTACTCTGAGGGAATTCAACTCAACCAGCTCTAAGGAGACTTATTTATTCAAGATCTCTGTTGTTCAACAATATTCTTAGCTTTGGGTTAATGACTATTTACTGCAGACTTACTGCCCAGTAAGTGAGAGAGAGAGACACACACACACACACACAGAGAGAGAGAGAGAGAGAGAGAGAGAGAGAGGCAGAGAAGGAAGGCAGAAAGGAAGACAGGGAAGGAGGTTGGGAGGGAAGCGAGGAGAGACTTAAGCCCTTCTGTGTGTGTCTGTGTACAGCAAGAAAGAAGGAAGAGACTACTTCAAACTAAAAGGTTTTATAGACAGGGCCACAGGAAGTGAGTGCTGGAGGGACACCTCCCTTCCTCTTGGTTGAACTTCCATCCAAGTGGGAGAAAAGAATCAGATCAAAACCTCCAGCTTCACAGCACCAAGCCAGCTGGTACTTAGGCTTTATTTTCTGACCAAATCAGGTGCTCATTCTGCCAAGGGAGTTTTCCTTTTTCCCTTTACTCCAGCCAATTCCTGTTTTCTTCAACGGGAGCTCCCCAAGACTCATCAAAAACACGATTTAATTACATCTTCCCCCTCCCCGCAAAAAAAGGGAGGAGTGTAAACATGACTCCTTTTTATCTCCTGATACATCTGGACAAGTAGACAATGTGCTAAAACAAAATAAATCTGCTCTGACAGTCACATCAAAGAGTTCAGCGAGGGGCTTGCAGCTACTTAAAGCACAGGAATGCTGTTGCTAAGCATCGGCCTACAACTTATCGGTCCCTGGAAGAAATGCTTTTTTCTTTCTTTCAGGGGAGATGAGGAAAGTTAGAGAGTGGGAACCAGACGGCAAGAGGAGATTGGGGATTTTCGGGGATTTTGAAGCTTAAAATGAATTGTGTGAAGGAAAAGCTTTTTGTTATGTTATGTTTTCTTTTTGACACACTGTCTATATTTTTATAAAGGTGGTATGTGGAAACCTTTTAGAAGGGGTTATTTAGGACTCAAAGAAATAGGTGATGGCCCAAAACACGTCTATACAAATTTGTGCCATATCTCATTGCCATGGGTTTCTCGGTTCTGAGAAAGGACTCATGCTAGCTCAGGGATCTGAGGAAATATCTCACATTCACCAAAGTCAAGAGTGAAGAATCCTTAAGTCATCATCATAATAAATCACCCAACAACACAAACCACAAACATTTTTTTTCCTAAAAAGCAGGAAATGGAGCACCTACACCAGCAAACACAACAAGAAAGAAAACAGAAACTCCCCAAAAGAAACCAAGGGTGAACTGCCATGTGCAATGAAATAAATCTTGCCAGATGACCCCCACATACTCATACAGCCTCACAACTCACGTTTTCATAGCAAAACACAAAATGGAACTGACCCTGAAATGTGGCCAATGCCTTCAGCCTTTCCTCCCCACCACCCCCCGGGAAGATCCTGAAACAGATGCTATGAAATTCAGCCTGATCTTCATCCCATATGCTGGTTCTCAAGAGGGAGCAACAGGGAGATTTTCCTCTTCCCACGAACACATCCTCAGGTAGGAAACTTTGCCCCATGTCTTCCCTCCAGCAAGGCTACTAAATTTAGTTCTGTTGGGAAATAGGAAGTGAAGATGAAATGCCTTCGCTGAGAAGTACACCAAGTAAGGACCTGAGAGCATTCTGAAAAACAAACAAACAAAAAAAGGAGCCAGTTCAAAATAACCCACCAGTTCTCAATATGCACCAGACACCGCCAGAGAGATTTGGCCCTTGCAACAGAGGGGCTAAAAATATGTGAATCCATTATTCTGGCCTAGGAAAGCCAGGGGCATTTTAAGAAAACACTTGCTATTTTCCTTCCTTGGATCAAAGGAAACAAATTCTGAAACTACTATGATCTCCACGCAGGATAACTATCAACACCATGAACAATTACCAAGTCTGTGATATTGCACAAATAAATAACACTTACCATTATCTCTAGCACGATCATATTTATGAAACAGTGATGAAGGGCAGCAGTAACAATTTTTATTGTCCCATATAGCTCCTATTTTCTAATTAAACAAAAGGTTATTTCTACTGTTAACATAGCCATTTGTCTATGTTGGGTCTTACATAATACTTTTTGCCAAGCATGACAGAATATAAGAAATTATGTTCTGTGGTGGTTTGGTTTTGTTTTTTGTTTCTTTCTTTCTTCTTTTTTTTTTTTTTTTGCTTTTAATTTTGCATGCTGAGTTGCTACTTAGAAAGCTCTGTCGGTTCATAATCAAAGCAAGAGGCCATTGTGTGGAGAATTCATACATAAACTTTGGCAATTTTTCCTAAAACATGATGAAGCAAGCACTTGGTCCTACCCTTTAGATTCAATCCAAGGGCAATGGTCTGTATTATTAAAGATATAGGTCAAGCCAGCTTGTGCTTCTCTGTCCTGTGGGATGTTTTAGAAGCTGTTGTCACATTACCGAGATCTGTTCTGTGGCTCCTAATTATTCCTCTTGGCAGCTTTGGATTTCAAGCAATTCCTTTCACATGTATGTAAAAATTTATAAGCTGTTTCATGTAACAGCATGAGTTATTTCCTTGTTGTTTGTAATTGCAGAAGATGCCGATGAGAAAAATGCACTAATTTTATTGACAAAGGTAATGGCAACTTAATAAAATTTGCATTATGTCTTCTGCAAACCTCGATAGTACTTCATATCAACATGTGGGATTGTAGTTTTATTTCAACATAACCCTGAAGGCAGGGGGGGGGGTGGAACAGAACTCTGAGCACAGGGTCATCTTTCTCCTGAACCCCTTTATCAAGAAGCCAGGGAGGGGGGGCAAGGCATGGATTTCCTCTTCGTCTTTGAAATTTAATTTGGTCCAGAAACAGGTATTAAGTTGCTACTATGTACGAAGGACAGGAGAAAAAGAAGCCAGGGTTTGCTGAACATCTAGTACGTACTTGGCACACTCACACAGGCCATTTTATTCAATTCCCAAAGCAGTTTTGTGGAGTAGATAAATATATCCGCAATGGTCTCTTTGAGGAAACTGAGCACCTGGTTCCAACCAAGGAATCCCATTCTGATTTCATATTCCAGAGTTGGCCCGACTCCAGCACCTTACCTTGCATCATACCAAGAGGAGTAAACCCTGCCGTGACTTACCGCAGCTTACATACCTTCTAGTGGGAGGGAAAAAGGTAAGTCGACAACTGCAGTAGCAGGAGCAAAGAAAACAAATGCTCCAGGAGGGGCCCAAACAAAATCACCTAAGGGCTGAAGGATGGAAGAGATTTCATTCGTTGTTGGAGAAAGGCAGAGAACCTGGGACAGCATTTGATTTTCACAACCACGTGAAGTATGTTGGAAAGGTAGTAACATCACTGTTCGACAGATGAGAAAACAAAGACTGGAAGAAGCAAAGTGCCTTTCCCAAGAATTGATGACTCGCCCAGGGTAGAACACAGCTTTCCTGCCAAGATCAATGATAATAATATCCTGACTTGAAAATGCCTTCCCAATGAAGAGTTCCTTCCCTGTTCCTTTGTAACAACAGCCTGAGTTAAAATTCTGGGCCATCATCCCTCCACAAGTAGCTGTATAACTTTCCTTGATTTCAAAATAAAACAAGCCTCTGCCTCTATAGGTGGTACCTCACATGTGGGGATCACAGATCTTATAACCTATTTTTAATTATAAAGATATACAAGTCTTTAAATTCCACTCAAAAATAGTCATATGCACAGAGTAATATATCAATTTCTCATGAAAACACTTGTTTGTTTCATTATTCTCAGCCCTGCCACTAAATACCTGCCTCTGTATGAGGAAGAGATTTTAATAGATGTTTTATACCTAATGTGCTATGATTCCTCCTCCTGGTTTTTGAATGGAGTTCTTTGAAAGTTGAGTTGGGGTGGGTAGAGATGAGGAGTATAATTTCCTTTATATAGATGTAAAGCAGGAAGCGGAGTAAATTGACCTATTTTATCTGACTCCTAATCCTACAAAGCTTGAGTCCCAGGTCTCTATTTCTTTATACTATGGAGTTGGAGGTCTTTCTAAAGAACGAGCTTATTCATCTCCACAACCAGCCAAAGGGTAGCTCTTACTAGTGTTTTAGAATAAGGAATACCAGTAGACAACAGTCCTGATGAGAGGAATCAAGAAGCTATTATTAGCAAGTGACTATCTGCAGGGATGGTTCCCACCGTAGGAAGGGATGGTTCAAAGATGTTGTAACTGACCATTGTACAAGCACACCAAATAAGAAAAGGAAAGGAGTACAGATCCCACATACGTCTTCTTCCCAACGTTTAGCTGTAGTACAAGAAAGGGACTTTTGGATAAAACTCTTTGAGAGACAAACAGAAGGCATTTAAGGGCTACAATTACTTGATTACTTGGAAGATGTAATGGAGCAATTGGAAGAACTAAAATGGCATAGTACAGGAATGGATACATTATTATTCTCTAGGGCCTCTTGAGGTCCAAGTGATTTTTAAGGCTATATCAGCCATGCAAACTGCCGGACTCCTGAGAGATCCACATACCTCAGAACATATGGACACACATAATGTATGGGACACATATGGTGCACATGCTCATAAAAGGCTCCTCCCTCCCTTCTCCTTCCACAGCAGACTTTATAGTGTACATGTAGGAGGAACATCTATCTGGAACATTCTAAGTCCCATTACCTATCTGGAACATTCTAAGTCCTAATTGGCCTTGGCTTTTTACTGATTGATTAGAAAATAAAAGGAAGGCTGCCCATCAATTGGGTACCCCCAATATTTTTGGAGCTATAGAAAAAATCAAGTATACTATGGATATAGGGTCCCTGCCCAGAGGGTTTATGGTAGAGTTGGATAACCTGATGCCAGAAGCAACTAGATAGAGATGAGTTGGAAATAAGAAGACAGGACTCATTGGACCCTCCATTGCAGAGTCACAGAACAATTTGTTAAAGCCTATGAGAAACTGAGTAAAAAAGTATACGTCATGGAGGAAAGAATTCTAAAAAGTAAGGCTTTCAAGCACAGCTCAAGTTGCTTCCTTTACCAGATGTGTCCTGGATGACATTCGATTCATCTTTCCAGGTCCAACTTGAGCATCCTCTCCTCTTGGGCTTCCCCAGACCGCTAAGGGTTGCATGGCACTTGGTTGGTGCCTGCGTTAAAATACCTGGTGGTGAATTGAGTTCTTGGCGGACTGTGAGAGTCTCTGAGTCAGAATCTACTTCTTTTCTCATTTTTGTAATTTAGACACCAGTACCGGGCCTGATGCACAGAAAACGCTCAGCCCAGGTTGAATTAATAAGTAAAGGACAAGAAGAGGATGGCCGCCATTTCAGATTATTTCTGTCTTCCTGTCTCGTGCTGCTTAGAGTCGTTGACAATCTCCCACCACGTTAGGCTAAAGCGACATGAGATTTCTCCAACACGCAGCTGGTACCAGCTCCTTCCCAATGCTGCTAACTGGTTGGGGGTGGGGGAAGAGATGTTAGCATGATGTTTTACTCAGCAGGCACAGCGCCAAGGCGCATTTTTAATGATTTACCAGTTCTACTTGACTGAGCCTGCACCCTGTAAGTGGATCATATGATCAGCGATCACAAGTTAAACTGCTTTTGTTGCTCGCAAGGCATGCATGGTGGGCTGGCTGTAGGCACCAGCGACTCGCACGCAGCTGTGTGTAAGACAAGGAGAGGTTACGTACAACAGGCAGTTAATGGCTCATACCAGCAAGCCCTCGACTTCAGTCGGCACATGTGGCTGAATTTTAAAAAGGTAAATGACCTTGCAGCTGGGATCTTTAACTATGTGCTTTTACCTATTTGTACCTGGGTAAGTAAACATTTGCAGCACGCCAAAAGGCCCTGAAAGCACTATTGTAGCCATAGGCTAATCCCTTTCTCTCTGGATGAAAGACTCCAAAACAAACCAGGGGAAAAATCATTTTCTGCCTCAAGTAGCACAAAGGTAAAGGGGGGCAATGGTGATAATGACTTCCATTCGTTATAACTTTCAGGAGTCACCAAGGCTCCAGTCCTAACCGGCTGCCCATAGTTAGGATTCCACTTTCCAGGAAGAATGACAGAAACAACAGGCCCCAGACAGAAAGAAATGTTCTAGCCAGAGCCAGACAGAACTGCCTCCTTCTTGCCAGTGAATCTGACACAAGAAAGCTGGAATGATCATTTCCATGCTTGTTCTACCATCCAAAAGGGTTCTCTTCCCAACTCCTGTTATTCAGGGCCAAAAGAGCAGGCTTGTCTTTGTTCTCTTCTGCTTTAACTGCAAATCTACAGATGAGTATTCATGTCATGGAGCCTAGGACTCCTGCCACAAATTGCCTGCATCGTGCTCTGAGTTATCTAAGAACCAACATTTAACTCCTTCTTCTAAAAGGCTCTTCAGATACCTTCAATTGCAACTGGGCCGCCAGAGCTACATCTGAAATACTGGCTAACCACCCCAAATGCTTTCCAAAGAGCAGAATATTTGTGATTTACAATCTGAGCGGGAACCTCGGTAATGCTGTTATTTTAAGAACTCGTCAATCAGTTGAGATTAAGATAACATTTATTGCAACATAAACTGAGATTGCCATGAGAACAGGCAGAAGGTATCTGTGGAACACTGGAGACATTTCACAGGCAATGAATCAATGGAGGGCAGTTCACTGGAGTGATAAGAGCTCTGGGCTGAGAGCAGAGAGCCTTGGGCTCATCAGTGGTTTGCCCCTTGCCAGCTGCCGGGCTCTCAGCACATTGTGCCATTCCTTTGCACCTAAGAGTGCCACCCCTCCTCCCACAACTCTCCTGGAGTTCCTACTAGGTGCCAGCAACCATACTAGGCACTGGAAATAAGCATGGTGGGTAAATGATGTCTAGATGTCATTCATGTATGCATATGCAAATGAATTAATAAGAAAACCTGCACTCTGATGCTAGCCATCATCTGTTGAAACAAAATAATCTTTAAATGACCAGAAATATTTTCTTCCCTGCAATTCAGTTAATGTGGGTCAGCCTAATGGGGTTGGTTTATATCCATGAGAGAAAACAGCACTCCTTGGTCCAATATACAGTTTTAATAAACTTTATTAAATTTCCATTGATCCATATGCAAAAATAATTTGTTTACAATTTGAACTCAGCCTACTAAATGGTGCCTAACTCAATAAGGGGAGAGGCTGAGAAATAACAGCTGTATGGCTATTAACACATTATGCCATTAAAAACATTAAAGTTGGGTTTAGGGAAGGAGTCAAAGTTAACCCCTTGAATATCTCTAAACTAGAGACCAATTTGAAAAAAAACACTTTGCACGAAAGGAAAACCAGAGACTCAGAGAGGCATCTCTCGACCTTCAGAATGAATCTGCAAGAGCAGAACAAGAGCTGACTATTGGCTTTGCTGCATGGTCTTCTAGGGATTTCCTCCAGTGTGCCAGCTAAGCCTCACGCAGCAATGACAAGGGGGTGGTAGGGTTTAGAAAGATGTCTTCATAATAAGTAAACTAGCTTATTCAACATATTAATATGATTTGTGTGGTGCCCTATACTTTTGGTACTTAAATAAATTGGTTTCGACCTTGTGCTAATGAGACGAGAGTCAAGGTACAGTCCTTTTTAGCCAGTTGGTTCTATTTTGTGGTCATTGGTGTAAGCCAATCGGGAAGTCCCTAACAAGTATTCATTGAGTACTAAGTAAGGCAAAGTCCCTAATCCCAAGTTTAATACTGCGGAGATAGGGAGATAAAATTAAGAGCCATGAAAAACTTAGAACAGTTAAGTACTCTACAGTAGGATTCGGAAGATGCACAGGGGCCTAAAGAAAAGTGATGGGTGAAGCTTCAGAGAGGAGGTTAGGAAGGAGATAGGATTGCACTTTGCTTTGAAAGTCAAGTGCAAAGAGAAGATGAAGGGTCAAGAGAGTATCTGAAGGTGGGGCCTGAGAAGAACAGGTAGGTGGGGCACAGACAGTGGAAGCGAAGGGAGCAGGGTGAGAAACAACAAGGGTACCCCTAGTCCTTTCAGCATCTTCGTTATAAGAGCTATGAGGGGCCCCTGGGAGGAGAACTGGAGCTGACCAGTGCAAACCTATCCCACACTGTGAAAGGAGAGCAGAGGTCATGCCCACAGAAGTTGCAGGATCAGAGAATTGGGTGAAAGCTCAACTCTTAGAAACTCAAACATTGCTTGGTATCCAAGTTACTGACCATGGGATTTCTCAAAAAAGGAAGTCTGTGTGACAACCTGAATACAGACAAGGACATGACAGAAAATATGTGGGCGAACCTCATCACTCTCAGCACCACGATGAATGTGAGTCAGAAAGCATCCTTGCCCCCTGTGAGGCTGACCTGTCCAGTTTTCCACAAGGCTGTAGAGGTCTCTTTGACAGCACCTTGCTAAAGCGGTCTTCCAGCTTTCCCAGTGCAATCGGCATTCACTTCTGTGCAAGACAGTACATTTTCCTCTTTCATAAGATCCCTGAATAAAATTTCCTCTTTCCATCGTGACGAAACTTCCCTCCCTGTATCATTATCCCAAAGGCCCTACGTTTGTCCTCAGAGCAGCCCTTTATGTCCTCGCCCGTGTGATACTGCTTCAACTATTAGAAAGAAGATTGCCCATGTGTCACCTTCATCTTTTCTATTCTAGGCCAAGTATTTACATCACACTCAACAGCCTGGTCCCTCTCCATTAGTTTCCCTGTTTTTCCTAAAACATCTCAAGAAGACATTACACCCAACATTGCAAAACTTTTCTAAGCTATCTCCAATGGTAATGCACATTACATCACAAATAAAATATCCCAATGCTTTTGACGTGAAACACTGTCAGTCCAGATCTTTCAAACACATACTTTTATAATTGATTTCTTAAATCTAAAGTTAGTACTTCAAACTTAAAATTCTATTAAATTTTGTCTGGTAGGTGTCAGGCAGTGTTTTAGCTTGTTGAGACCACTTAGAACTATGATCTAAAACCTCTGGTATGTTGTGACCTCCCTAACCATGTATTTTAAAAGCTAATAAGCAAGGCCCCTTTTTAGCGCCTTACAAATTAGTGATAAAAATGTTTTACCAGGTCAGGGACAAGGACAAACTCAAGTCTGAAGCTAAGATACATGGATAAGGCCTAAGGCTTAGGAAAGGAGATAAGATATTTTACAAATTCTTTGGGAATGGTAAAGATAGATACCAAGAGGTGACTTCCCTAGTTTAAAGGTAAACACTTAGATGAGCAATGCTACTATTTTCCCCCTCTGAGAGCTATGTGTACAAGGTCAGGAACAATTACAAACCCAAGAATTTCCAGTGTGAACTCTCTCAACTTAATCAAGAAATTTAAAAAAGACAAACTGAGGACTATCCAAAATAGCCTATCCCTCTTGGAAAGATGAACACAAAAGCAACCTATATACAAAGAAACAGAATTCACCTTGGGCACTGGCCCAAGAACCTGATACTAAGTTTCAAATGAGTTTTTCCCCAAGAGATTGCTACAGGGATTTATGAGCAACCTTCTGCACAAGTAACCCCAAAATGCCCATGCTTATCACTTCCCTACCACTAAGGTGGTATTTACTATAGAAGTTATGAGAACTTAATCCAGAACAAGTTCCAGAACAACTCCCAAGCATAGTACTCTGGCTGAACAACGGCTGCCATGATCATTGAGCATGAAGGTCAGCGGCCTAATTATGAAAGAGTGACATGAAGCCAAATACTGATGTTATAACAAAGCAGAGAGTGTATAGATTTAAGGGTCCTAAGTTATACCTCAGAGATAAATGTGAGGGATAGATGGCCACTTCAACATTTTTCACACCCCAGCTCGAATCACATATCTGAGAGATACAGTGACATGGGAACTTCACAATGTTTGCAGAAATCAGAGATGATCCTGTCACATGTGGCCATTGGCTCATTAATGTGACTAATTACAAAGACCTCTTACCCCAATAGTTATCACCGTGAGGCTTGAACTTGAACCGAACCCCATGTGCGGTGAAACTCAAGGAGTCTTATAAAAGCTAAGTTATGATGCCACCATATGCCATACCTCTATCACCTATAATCCTATATGACAGCACTAAGGAGATACTTAGGAGTAAAACTCTAAAATTACATCAGTACAAAACATGAGGCCCCATTTGTATAATTCTTCACCTTTTTCTAAGTGTTTCAACAAAATTGCCTTTTTTGGTCACCTTACCAATCCCACAAGCAAGAGCAGGTGAATGTTATGCTCTCATTTAAAAGACATGGGGATAGAGACATACGAAAATATTTACCTCAAGATACACAGTGATACGGGCACCTGGGTGGTTCAGTCGGTCAGGCGTCTGACTCTTTATTTTGACTCAGGTCATGATCTCAGGGTGGTGAGATCAAGCCCCATGACGAAGAGCTCCGTGCTCAGCAAGGAGTCTGCTTGAGATTTTTCTCTCTCCCTTTCCCTCTGCTTCCCCCCAGCGTGTTCTCTCTCTCTCTCTCAAATAAATAAATCTTAAAAAAAAAAGATACAGTGATAAAAACACAGCCTATTTTCCTTTTTGCATATCTGCAAGCACAGCAGTCCCAATTCTTTGATTTCTAACATTTTTGAGCGGACTTTTGTTTGATGAGGTGGCCTAATCATGTTTAGTAACATCAGGGCCAGCTTAATGCCCTGTTGGGACAGAGAGTGTGGAACCTGTCTATATTAACTGTGCAATGATGAATCCATAAGTCAATTGTCACACAGGGCTTTCTGATGTCAGTCAAAGCAGGAATGTGTGAGAAACATCAGCCGAATCTACCTACAATGCAGGAACAACAGAAGTGCATGCATTAGGAGTCATGAAGTAACAACATGGGCACTTGTCACCAGGAACACCATTAGTTGATAAAAATGCAAGTAGAGCCTATCATTACTTCATCAGTCTGCTCAATCTTCACTGGAAAGAAATACACACAGATTTACCATTACATTCCCAGCTACAACATGAACAAAGACACTGCACATCCAGTGACATTTCAAGCAAATGACCCATTATAAGGCAACAATTTGACCTGAAGCCGCTCTGCCAGGACCCCTGGGACTGGAAGCATTATGGAGAAAAAAGCTGATAGAATCCTGAAGATCTGGGCTCCAGGCTCTGCCCTCCCACTTCTCCAGCCCTGTGAACTTGGTTGGGCAAGTCATCTTACGGTCCTAAGCCCTCCTTTTCTCCTCAGCAAAACCGTGGTTATAAATATCCCCTTTAATTCCTCCAGTGATTGCTATGATAATTAAGTGAGACACTGCACTTGAAGGCCGTATACGTGTCATACAAACAGGAGAAACTAAAATGCAGCCTTATCTCTGTGACTGTTTAATGCAGGCTGCTGGGCAACCTTGTGTTGACCTCTCCTGGCCTGTGCCAGATAATTTAGTGCCACTATCGTCATTAGTAAACATCTTCTGGGGGCCTGCTATGGGCTTAAACCATACATTGGCATGTATGGTTCACTGATGTTTTCATGTGTGTATCTCTGGTCTTCTTTACACAATTATATACTCATCCACAGGCTAGAACCTGTGTGCATGCAGGTATATATCTGAATATACACCTTAGCTCAGTAAAACAAAGAGTACATAATAAACTCCTAATAAAAAGGTAACTTGCTCATCTTAGAAAACAATCAAAGATAGAGAAGTAGAAGGGTGGTAAAATAAATAGAAATAAATAGAGAAATAAAATGAAACTCTTCCTTGTGGGACATCTTAAGATTTATTTTTTTAAGGGATGGGCACAATAGCAGCATTTCCCTCTGTAATCTCATATAGAAGGATGTTTAAAAAAAAAAATACCTACCAAGGGTCTTCATCAAGCTATTCCACTTAAGAGCATTAATGCTAAGTATGCAAACGTTCACCTGACTGATCATTAAGGTATCAAGAACTAATTTTCCTCCTTTTAAGAGCTTATATGTCACATCCCACCCCTTGGGCCTTCCAGAAATGCATTTAAATGCCTAACTGGGAGAAAGAAAAAGCATTCCAGACAGCCAGGTGTTAGTGATTCAGCCATTAAAACTTCAGTTATAAAATATCCCCCACAATTGTAAAACATTTCAGTCATTAGAAGATCATAAATAGATTAAGATGACATTTTAAATTATTATGACACCATGTGTATAAAATGTACATTGTTCATCACAATATCCCAGATGACTGTGACTCTGATTATCTGAAGTTAAAGATAAAGTGCATGTGTTATTTACTTTGAGACCCAAAAGCAAAAGAGAGGGAGGGAGGAAGGTAGAAAAAGCAGATAACCAAGTAGAAATTGTGAATGCCAAATCCCTCCTGAGGCAGAGAAAGACTTTAGGTTCATTTTGCAATAACACTAATTTGCTGTTCCTTGAGAAAAAAAAATAATAAATCCTGTTTCATTTTTAGAGGATCAGGCTGGAATATAAAAGAAAGTAACCCCAAAATCCATAATATTTAAACCATCACTACAATATCATTGTACCTGCTCTTCTTTGAGCTAAATGAAAGGTTATAATTAGAGTTCAATATTAATTTATGTCTAAAACTAGAAAAATAGCTCATGGCTCTTTTTCCATGTCGCACATATCCACAACTACCTCTCAATGCCAACTCATCTCTCATATTTGCACTAGATACTAAATGTGCAAAGCATGTCTCCTCCTTGAAGGTATAGCTTTGCCTTTTCAGGTAGTGTGGCAGCTTGCTCTAAAGAAGAGAAGTCCATCTAACCGCCATCATCAGAAGAGAGGACAGAGTCCCAGATGACCATTTCATGCAGAAGGCAAAGAAACCTAAATTTTATAATTGTTTATAAAATAGTCATAAAAATCAATAATATAAATATTTGTCTTGTTTGCAAACCCATGGTTTTCAACCAAGTCTTATCAAGGAAGCAAATTCCTCTTAGGATTTCAGTTAAGTATTTTGGGAAATGTGTGCTACAGCTTATGTACCTAACTTAAATCTATACTAGCTGACACACGTGAAGGATTAGGCCCATTAACGAGATTATAACAGGTAGTTAGCAAGTTTGGGAGTATTCAGGACACCCTATAGTCACGTACATGATTCCGCGATGTTCATTGGTAACTCCTTCTGCCAAGTAGGCAGGGGTAGTTGTGTACGGATATGGATCGAGGCAAATAGTTAACAATGGATACGATTTAATATTGTCCTAAGAGTTTTTTTAAATGTTATTAGGACAAGAAAAGTGAGAATGGCAAGGTATCAGAAAACCTGATACAAATATTCCCCTTCAAAATTCTTCTTTCAGTGTCAATCTATGAAATTTCCCCCATTCCTTTCTAGATTATCCTGTTCTTTGGAACAATTTTTCTCAAAGACCCAGAGTATTCAAAGCCTAAGACATGAGATCAATAATGTGGACCCATCAGATGCTCTAAAAGGATCATGTTAATGAACATAATTAAAGGTTCACTCACTGGGACAATTACTCATCTATTCTGTCTTGTTGGTCAGGGCACACTTTTGAAAAATAACCACTAGATGTTTGGTAGATTAAAGGAATTAGAAGACATCAGGTCCAACGCTTTCTGAAACTGGACTGAATCTACTCAAATACCTTCTGTAACAAGGAGACAAGACACTACACTCTATTAGGGAAAGAGTTGAAATCTACCTCATTGCAACACCATGTAGAGTAAGGCAAATCCATTTCCATAGAGCCTTTCACATGTTTTCCTTATTAAAACATTGAAGAGGAGGTGTTGAAAAAAGAGAAAAAAATACTTTGCAAATAGTCATAAAAGAAAGCAACCTCACATTCTCCAAGGCCAATTCTACCATTCTGATGATTTGGCAGGTATGACTTAGGCCATCACAAAGAGACTGACTATTTTTCTCTATATATATATTAAAGGCTTGGGAATGGAAAATTATTTAATAAAGCCTGTATCCAGCTTTTGTTTATTTTCTCCAAATTACCCCTTTATTGAGGAAGGCTGCAGAAATACCCACTTCCACACCCCAGAGGCCAAGTTCTCCCCATTGTGGGGAAGGATCCCACAACGGTCTCGAAGTTTACCCAAGTCTTTCCACCATTATACCTATTATTACCTTTAGCTTGGACAAACCATTAGTAAATAATTCATTCTCAATAACCGAACACACCCTTCCTGAATGTCCACCTTATTAAATATCTTTTATGTTTGTGTCAATAACTGCCTCCTTGTTGGAGAAAAACTATGCTTATATGAGATCCTAATGGGCAGAGAACATGGCTTCATTTGATTTTCATGGAGGATGGCCCATCATCATGTTTCCTGATTGACTCTGGCTTTATATATCTCAAGTGTTTTTTCTCAAGAGTGTCTTTCTATCTAATACACAAGGGAATATACCTTTATTCAAAAAAGATTCCCTAGTAGTAAGAGCCAGAGTATCTTCTTATGTTGTAGTAATGTAGGTTGGGGGTGGAGGGGTAAGGTGGCAAATCTGGTCATAGAATTTTAAAAGTTTATAAAGAGTTCTACCCAAATGAATGGACTGGAAATTACACCAGGAGGCTGAACTCTTTGAACCTGTCTTGCTTCAGGGCTTATTTTCTGGGTGTTTCTCCTTTTTCTAATACAAAACTAATCCTAAACCATTAATTCCACCACAGCAAGGAAATTCAAATGGAATTAAAGTCTGTATAGATCTGGCAGGCCTGGTTGTGGCTGGGGTTCCTCCAGAGGAGATCTGTTTATTTGCTGATTTTATTATAGAGCTCAGAGAGCAGAATTTTAGTTTTAGCAAGGACTTTTTCCTCCCATGGAAATGAATTAACAATGGTGTCACCAGAGAATGTTTATGAACACAATGTTAAAAAGCAGACCCAACAAAACCCATTTTATTTCTGCTTACTAAGAATGTATTACCTTTCCTAACAGGGGCAGGCTGGCACAATTTTATTTTAATAAATACTTTCGCTGTTATTGTTAAATACTCATCACTTCAGAAGATACCAAAGAATTGCAGGATCTCTGTGCTCAGTCTGTTGAGCACCATAGATTAAGAAAACTGAATCTATAATGCATGGCACAATATGCCAGGTTACATGAGGGGAGCATCTAACTAGGTCCTCAAAGAATTTAGAACAGGGTCTTTGTGGAATCTAGAGAATCTCCAGCTGAGCAAGGTTTCCTGGAAAGATGGAATTTGGTCTAACCCTTGAAAAAAGGATGAGTTTGGACAGACATCCAGGAGACAAAACTAAAATCGTATGAATGAAGTTAAGTCTAAACACCACTGTGTGCTGGGGGGTTCCTGCTGTTGAAGTAGCTACTCACTCTGGAGTAGGAGTGGGTGGCTGAGGACTGGAAGCTCTTTGGCTGGTCTTACCCTTCACTGCTGCTCACCCCACCCTCACTCTGGTCTCTCAGCAGAGCTGCCAAGAAATTCAATGGACTGGTACCTCTTAGAATGAGGTTGGAAAACTACTGCCAACGCTCTCATTTAAAAAATGTGGGGGAAAAATGTGGAAAAACTGAGGCCCAAAGACAAGAAATGCCCAAGGTCACTGGGCTAGTTAATGGTCAGGCAGGGGTTAGAATGCCATCATCCAAATTCCAGCCCACTGTGCCTTCTCCGGCCCCACATGGCCCTCTGCTGCTCAGGCTGACAAATTAGGCATTTTAAATGATATGATATGCATCTGATAAAGAATCGCCCATGGGCAAGTCTTCATCGTCTTTTTACCTCCCATACTGTGTCAAATACTAATGTTTATAGAATGATGGAAGAACTGGCATCAGGAAATGTATGCTATGGCAACTCTTTGAATGCAGGCCAGAAAGAGAATAAAAAGCATAGGGTGACCTACTGCACATCTACATTGCTTCCCCAATTAACTCCAAAAGACTTTGTCTGGGATGAAATGATTTAGTCTCAAAGCAATGTCAGTCCCACATATCCAGAATAAAGATTGCCGAATATACTTATTTGAGCTGAATCACATTTGGTAGTTTAATAATATGAATTTACTGCCTTTTCAAGAGGGACTCTAGCACTGGGGAGAACTTTAAAATGTATCACACTTAAAACATAAAATTAAATTCAATTAACTTTTATTGGGAGGCTAATACAGTAGTACCCTAGAGGGAGAAACGAAGCTCTCAGCTTTCCCAAGATTTTCAAACCGTGTCCCTGGAATCCAGGCCAAAGATACTGGCCTGGCTCACCCCCTCATAAAGAGCTTCATGGGTGAGTTTAACATCTGTACTCAGTGGACAGGACCATGACTATAAGTCTCCAGCTAAAAGACTCTCAGAGGCATAAAACCTGGAATAATAAACAGACAGAAAATATTACCTAACTATCAAATAAAAGACAAAAGCCGACACAGAGATGGAAGCAAGAGAGGATCCCAGAGACCATATGCTCTTCATTAAACTTTCCTATCTTTGTGCTATCAGGATAAAGTTTCACCTATTTTTTTTAATATATTTGGCACAATTAACCATTCACTATGACTTATTAGAGATTAAGCCAAGACTGCCTCTATTGCTCCCCTTAATGCACAGATACAGTTAGAGTTTGTAGACAGTAAGACAATTCCTCCCTTTGTGACTGCATAGAAAACAAGTTATGATGTCAGCAGGTTGGGCTGTGGAAGAAACTGGATTCTGAACAGACTGAATACCTATATGCTGGAGATCGCATGAAGTCATCTCATTTACCCATTTAATACATATATGTAAGTACCTACCACATGCCAGGTACTGTGCTAAACACTGGGGAGTCACAGGTAAATAAAACCAATGATCATTGCCCTATAAGGTACAGAAAGAAGAGAATGAGAATACAGAAATCAAAAAGGACATGCCCCAAACAAACAAATAAAACCCAATATTTCATTGAAGTTAGGGTTCAACTCTCTATAGAGCTGGTTGGAATCTGGTTGGAATCCAAGACTGTATTCGTCTCCTGTTGCTGCTCTGACAGATGAGTACGAACTTCGCAGCTTCAACAACGTAAGTCTGTTGTCTCATACTTCTGGAGGTCAGAAGGCTGATATGAGTTCTACTACAGGGTAAAACTGTCAGCAAGGCAGGTTCCTTCTAGAGGCTCTGAAGAGACAATCCAGTTCTTTGCCTGTTTCAGGTTCTCATGGCTGCCTTGTCTATGAGCTGTCTTCCTTGTCCTGTGCCCCTTTCTCCATCTTCCAAGTGCTTCACTCCAATCTCGGCTTCCTCATCACAACACTTCCTCCTCGGACCCTGACATCCACCTCCCAATTCCCTCTCATAGGGACCACTGCAGTTACTTCAGACCCACACATATAATCCAGGGTAGTCGCCCTTTCACAAGATCCATAACTTGATCACATCTGCAAAGTCCCCTTTGCCATGTAAGATAACACTCACAGGTTCTGGGGATTGGGAAATGATCACACTTCAGTGACCATTTTTCAGCCAACCACAAAGACCAACTGTAATACCCCAAACTATAGGGAAATAGAAATGACCTGAGCTCTTGGGAATATGGCCGGCAAGCATATCAGTGGTATTTTCTGCTTAATAATATTCATATTCCTGGGATACCTGGATGGCTGAGTTGGTTAAGTGTCTGCCTTCAGCTCACGTCATGATCCTGGGGTCCTGGGATGGAGCCCCATATCGGGCTCCCTGCTTAGCAGGGAGTCTGCTTCTCCCTCTCTCTCTGCCCTCCCCCCTGCTCATGCTCACTCACTTTCTCTCTCTCTCAAATAAATAAATTAAAAATAATAATAATGATGTTCATACTCCCTACCAGAAAGCAGTGAAAACCAGTGGTTAAGAACACGCACTTTGGGGTGAAATACGCTAAGTTTTCAGAACAGCTCAACTCAACACCTGGAGGAATATAGTCAAGTCAACCTCTCCAAATCTCACTTTCCTTACTCCCAAAATGGATAGCCCAATAGTACTCACTTTGCAGATTTGTTATTAGGTTTAGTAAGATGATGCATATAAAGCACTTATTGTGGCATGCACTAAGCATTCCATGAAAGTTATTATTGTGTTGTTATTACTTATTAAATCACTGGCCACCCAGCTTGGACTTGAACCTGTGGCTGGGTATTTTTGGAGAACTCCATCAGCGCAGATAAGGGAAATTCTCAGAATGCTCTTTCCCTACTTGAAATCCAGTTTGTCCCATGAGCCTTTGTTTTATATACCTTCTCTGCATCCCAGCTGGGAGTACTGCTCCCCCACCACCAACCTCCAATAGTGTATCTACCACCCACTTAAGAATATCACATTGTGTCTTGCCACTTTTAGTTTGTCATTTTATTGGTAAGTACCATATGTAGATCACAAACTGCTTGAGGGCAGAGATTTGAAGGCAGGGACTGCTATACTAGTACTTAGCTCAGAAATGTGTCCACAGTAGATAATCAATGAAATGGTTAAATAAACTGATTACAGAGTTTATTCCTCACAGATCTGCAGGAGAAACACAATTCTACATTTCCCATTAAAGGGGAGCCAGCTGTATGCCCCTGAGGTATTCTGCAACCTTGAAGTCAAGCTTCCTAAACCAGTTTAATCCTCACCCCCTTCAGCATTATGTACTCAGAGTTGCCCTATATCCTAGGATGAGGAAGGCCCCTCGTACTTCGGCTATATAGCAAGAAGTTCAAGTATCAGCTGCACACCAATGGAAAACAGGAAACAGACTTCTCTTTGGACAAAGAATTGAACAAAGAGCACACACCAGTCAAAGCCAGTTTGAACCAGTCTGGGCTGCTCCGAAATCCTCCCAGCCTCTCTCCCAAGCTGGCACAAAGACAAGAAGAACATCATGGACTCCAGTCTTTGGCCTTCTAACCAGGAAAGGACTTGTGAAGGTGAATGGTTTGCAGACGAAGGGGATATAAAAGAGACAAAACCAGGATAAAAATTAAATAAAAAGTAGCTGTCTTAAACTGTAATTGCAGTCCTCTGCTGAGCACGCTTGCAGATATATAAATGTGATTTACCATCAGCTTGCAACTACAAATCAGGTCTTGAGAAACACTTGTGCTATGAAATTGTTTAATCTCATCAAGCTCTGCTTTCACAGCAAGCCATAAATCACAAAGTCTTTGTTATCATAGACCTCCACCAGCGCCTCTCTGGCAGGCTATGGATCGTGGGTATATATAATCTTGACTGCACAAACACTGGGGTCGGCGCAGGCTGAAATACTTTCATAATAGCCACTGTGCAGCTGGTGGAACACAAGCCTATGATGGATATCTCATTTCCTACAGTCGGCATCTATTTCGAGCAAATTATTACCACATAAATTTCTTGTCAACAGAAACGGCCAATTAATTAAGTTAAAAATTTACTTGTGATCACATCTACAAACCAAATAGAACTGCAAGGCAATTTTCCAGTTACTGAATATACTGCAGGTCAGTTTAATGAATAATTTTTAACTTTGTCATAAACTCAAAGACAGGCTAATATCTCCAGAAACCTGAATGGAGACCAGCTGCCGACAGATTTACACAAAATATATTTATGTGGAATTTGATTGCTGACATCTGGGGACAGAAATAAACTTTCTATAATTACAGAGGCATCTTTGCCATATATATGAATTTCTTTCACCAAAAAATGCAAATCCGTCCCCAGGAAGTGTATTTACATTTTCAGATAGGGCCGCAATGGGGTGGATGGCTCTTGGAAAAACCATTGCATTAAATTCCTATGCTAGTGATGGGTTCTTTATCATGGGAGAAGACAATAACAAGCAAAGACCTGTTTATCACTGTCCCCCAACTTCCACACCCAAAAAATCAGGATGCTTTCTCTCTTTGTAAGCCATGTAAGCCACTCAGCCCATGCCCCACAGTGGAGGTAGTGGCGGGAGGATTTAAAGCTCTGTCAGGTGGGGTAGATTGACAAAGCTTCCTCTTAGGGTTTATGCATATAAGACAGATCTATATGGAAATGAGGCCAGCAGAGGGCCCTTCATAATTCCTGCTCTAACCCTAATACATGGAAATGAGGCCAGCAGAGGGCCCTTCATAATTCCTGCTCTAACCCTAACTCTGAACTAAAGAAAATCCATGAGTGTGGGTCATTCTCCAGGTGTGTATAAAGGATGTGGATTTGGGGAACACATGAGATATGTCTGCTAACAGTGATTTACTCAACCAGCCACTCATTGGATATAGGAGCATGACTCCCTTTAGAGCCATTATCTATCCCAAATGCAAAGGACATTCAACGGCCCTCCAATTACAGCCCCAGTCTATCTAAGAATTTCACTGCTCCCTACTCCCAACCTGTCATTGCTAAACAGTCAAGCTAGACCATTTGGTGTTACTAAAACATGCCCTTCACTTTTGTACTTCTGTGACTTCACTCCTACAAAGGATATTTAAGATGTTTGCCAAATATCTCCATGTACCAAATTTACATCTAAGATGATCGCCATGGCTCTTCTTCAACCTAGAAAAGACCTTTGCTCTTCAACAGTACATTTCCTCCTACACAAAACTTGAGAGCAAATCATTCTACCCTGGATAGAATGAGCTGTAGTGAGTTCCCGGTCCCTGAAGTGTTCAAGAAGACATCAGACAACCACTTGGTGGGGATGTTGTAATGGGGATCCCATGTGTGTGTGGTGAGTTGGACTCAGTAACCATCAAGGCTTCCCAGCACTGGGAGCCTCAATTCTATGATGGTTATTTGTGCCCTTGTCAGTAAGTTTCCTGAAGGCAGGGTTCATCTCATTCATAGTCACAGTTTCCCCAATACTTTAAAAAAAGAAGGAAAAAAAAGTAGATTCTCTAAAAAAAGTTACTATGGATGATTTTGTGAAATTTATCTCATACGTGCTACACTCAATTCCAAGTGGCATTCAACACATTACTGCACCATTATCATCAATATGAAAAACAATGATTGTGGCCTTTTATGTTAAGGTGCTTTATTTTAATTCTGAGAATTCCAGGAGGTAGACTACTTCTGTCCCAGATCAATTTTAATCAAGGAAAACAAGTCACACAATGAGCTCATAGTACACCCTAAATAAACAGGGCTAAATGAATGAATGACCAATGTATAAAATACAAAATAAGATAGAAAATAAATGTTAAATACATGGAATGGATAATTTCTAATGTCAGAGGGAACACTGCAAAAAGTTTTGAGAGTTTCAGAATTGGAAGTTTACACAGAGGTAATCCCATATGATTGTGCATTCCACCACTGTGGAAACCAAACCCTCTACTACCAAGGGTGAAATAGTTTGCCCAAGGTCACCAAACTAGAAGGTGGCCAAAAAGGAATGGTACCCAGCTGTCCTAAATACCTGCCCATCATTCTTTCCAGCCCAACCCAGACCCATAATCCATTGCACCCCATAATCACCTTTTTTTTTTTTTTCTAGTTAATTCCATGTGCCTTGAATCAAATTATAGCATCCCTTGCCTGGCTCAGGCTTTGGCTGTGTCTCTAGATTCTCTGACAAGAGAACATGTTTCAAAATATCCCCTTGACAATGATCTTAACTGTGGGGACATTGCCTAAACATCTAATATTGTCGGTAATCTACTCTGGATCTCCCATACATGAAGGTATCTCTCCACCACATACAAACCCCCAAATAAGGGTTAAATGCACAAGTTGGCCAGATTCAAATCTTGGATCAACCATTTACTAGTTATGTGGCCTTGGGCTGGCTACTTAACGTCCCAGTACCTCAGTTTCCTTGTCTGTAAGTGGATCTAAAGTAATGTCAATCTCATAGTGTTGCTATGAACATTAAATTAGATAATGCATGTAACACTTTTAAAACAATGTCCAGGGCGCCTGGGTGGCTCAGTTGGTTAAGCGACTGCCTTCGGCTCAGGTCATGATCCCGGAGTCCCAGGATCGAGTCCCGCGTCGGGCTCCCTGCTCAGCAGGGAGTCTGCTTCTCCCTCTGACCCTCTTCCCTCTCGTGCTCTCTATCTCTCATTCTCTCTCTCTCAAATAAATAAGTAAAATCTTAAAAAAAAAAAAACAATGTCCATAAGAAGTACTTAACTTTTTAATCCTTAGCCTTTTTCAACTTTTGGCATAGTAAATCTCATATTCTTATTGAAGCTACATAAGCTTTGTATCTTTTCAATTGTCCTGCATTTACCTTACAGAAGTTTCTGGGAGTTTCATTATTAACAATAAAATGATGATGAGGAGGAGGATAATGATGATAGCAGATAACATTCTTTCCTATATTCTGTTCTAAGCCCTGCTGTAAACACTTTACATTCATTATCAATAGCCCTAGGAGGCAAATATTCTTATTCTCTCCAAATTACAGATGTGACCTACAAAGATTAAGTAACTTATCCAAGGTCATCCAGCTATAACTGGTCAAACTCAAGGTTCATGCTCTTGCAATTTATGGTTACCGTATTTGGTCAGCAACTCCTTACCACTGAATTTCTCCCGTTTGTAATACTATTGATATTGCTCATGCCCTCCTTTGTCCTCCATTTTTCTCAAACAGTTTTAATCATTATTCCTATCCTAAAGGACCCTACAGCTAAAACAAGAAAACAGGATAAATGCATACAAAAATAACATCCAAATAAAAAATCCAAACTTGTTCAAACCTATCCAGTTCCATCATACCTGCTTCTCTCCTGTTGGTCATAATAGTTTTTGAGAGCATATATTACCATAGCACAAAATCACTGTTTAAATGTTTCAGGAAGAATAAAAGAATATTCTGGGGAAATTCAATTAGCTTGTGAGTTCTAACTTGGAACACACAGTACCGATTTTTAGGAGAAGAGGGCAGGCCAGGGGAGGTTCCGCAGAAGAGCTTTTGTGAAATTAGAAGGGATTTCTGTAAAAGACAGTGTTTTATCACAGAAACAACGGACAAAAAAATCAGGGAATTACCTATATGATGTCTGAATGTTATTAACAAAGGCAGGTAATAGGCTATGGTGAGTCATTGCTGACTGTCAGATTATCTTGTTGAGGATCACTGCAGCCAGAGTGTCAAGGTCAGGATAAGACAGTGGAACAAAGCAGTAGTGAAGAAAGCTCACCCCCAAGCCAACCTGCTGACCATTAGTGGTACAGGGGACATGATGATTATATCATGGTCTTTTATGTGTAGAACACTTCATAGTTTATAAAGCACCTTCACAGTCATTATCTCATTGTGTTTGAAAAGAATTTCCTGTGGAAGATTTAGTAGTGAACCAAACCTGCAGAGGAAAACTTCACTTTCACAAGTGCATTTCCACAGTTTAAGAAAAGATACCTATTTTGAGTTGAGTAACCCACATGAGAACAGATAAACACAGGAGATGATGATTTATTAATTAAGTATGCATCTCGGATACTATCCTGAGGAAACAAATTAATACACAGGTCTCTACATTCAAAGAGCCCTCAGGCTAGATGAGGGAAGAATGCACATACATTGTAAGGATCACAATTACTACTACACTTGGTACCAATGTGAGACACAGTAATTGTTGCTGAATTCCAGATGCGCAGAAATGATTTCTAGGTGGAACACTGAAGAAATGCACCACAAAAGATGGAGGATTTGAGCTGGGCCTTCAAGAATCCTTAGAATTTGGAAAGTCGGGAGGAAAAAAGCGAGGTTACATAGACAGCATACATATAAGCCTATGCATATTAATTTTCATACTACAAAAATATTCTTGAATTTCTTAAATAAAATTGTGCTATAGACATTCCTCCCCTTATACATAGTAAAATAAAAAGAAACTAGTAAAAAACATCAAAACATATACATAGAAACTAAATAAGGCCAGGTATATAAGCTAACACAGTAAGATTTAGAAACTGGAATTTCATGAAAGAGACAAAGATGCTTCAGCAAAGGCATACACAATGCTATCAGTCACCACTAATTATACAGGTAAATCCACAAAATCCTACGAATTCTCATGACTGCTTTCAAGTCTAAAGAGAAGCAGACTTCATACAGGCATTCTTTTCTCCTCTTTCAAAGTAATGAATTAAATAACTACTAGGAAACACAGGTGAAACACAGAAGACTAACAAGTGAGCAGACTCTCGAGGGTGTAAAGATTACAAGTCAGCATGGTGAATTGGAGAAGTAATCCAAACTCCCAAAGTAAACCTTGATAGAGGACATTTCACAGAATGTTACATAAGAGAACTGAGGCTGAGTTCTGACACAGGTCACACTGCCCCTTGGCAGACCTAGTCTCCTCCCAAGCCATTTCTCAAGGGATAAAACATGAAATACTTCTCAGACTGAACTCTGAGAGTAAAAGAAACTGGTTTTGTAAAAGATGGAAAGATAATTAAGAAGCCTTCCACTGCAGGGGTGTCTGGGTGGCTCAGTCAGTTAAGCATCCAACTCTTGAAGTCAGCTCAGGTCATGATCTCAGGGTCCTGAGATTGAGCCCCATGTTGGGTTCTGTGCTGAGTGTGGAGCCTGCATAAGATTCTCTCCCTCTCCCCCTCCCCTCTCCAACCCTACCCCAACCCCCACTTGCACATATACATGAGCTCTCTCTCTCAAAAAAAAAAAAAAAAGAAGAAGAAGAAGCTATCCATTGCATATTTTCAGGGCCACTCAAATATTATCAGAAGAAAAAGAAATAGCAATGGCAAACATACAGGCCTGCTAGAAAATAACAACAACAAAACCCAGAAAGGGAAGACAGAAGCATATCATGCAAAAGACAAAGAACCCAACATCTCAAAGACCAAGAAAAATATCATAATAGCTTTATGCTATAAAACAACTTAATGAGAACAAGACTTTAATAAGAGGGGTTCAGCGGAATGCAATTCAACTGAATGACCATTTTGCCCAATGCACTCTACCTCGTCCACTGATTACAACTAAAAACTCTGCATAAAATACCTGATGATCCTGAGAAGTAAACAAAAGCAGGTGTATTGTGGAGAAGCTACCTACCAACAAGTGAATTTCCAGGTTTCTCTTTTTTTCTTGTGACTGTTCCCAGCTGCAGGCCCCAATCACAGAGCCGTGTGATCGAGCAGCAGTATGGGAAGCTAAATCTCTGCTTCCTATTTCTACCTTCAGTTCCTGAGCTTAAGAGGTAAGAAAATGGGTCCTTAAAGATTGGAAGGCATAAAAGGAATTCCATGGTGGAGAGAGTGTAGAAGGGAATCTTCCAATTCTGTATACAAAACCACACAAGTTTCTGGCTTACCTCTGAGCTCTGCATGTGAAGGACATATCCAAAGCATTTTAGTAAGGCTCTGAGAAGTTAAGACTGTAAACCACCACCCATGTTCCATACTAGCTCCTGAGTTGTCCGTGCACAAAACAAATCAAAGGAGGATGGCAAAGGCTTTGACAAGTGAACCGAGATTGGAACCCACACAAGGCGAGGAAGAATCTGTGCTCTGAAAATAATGAAGCTGATTGCCTCCTAAAACAAAGAAAAATCAACATTGTTCTTAGGGTTATAACAGCCTGATATCAAGGAAATATAATGTTCAAAATGTCCAAGATACAATCCAAAAGTTATTCAGTATACAAAGAAGTAGGAAAATGTGGCCAATACTGAAAGTAAAAGACAATCAGTAGATACCAACTCAAGATGACCTATTTGCTGGAATTATCAAATAAAGACTTCAAAGCTGCTATTAAAAAACCTGCTTCATGAAGTAAAGTTAAACATTACTGAAATTAATGGAAAAGTAGTTCTCAAGAGAGAAAGAGAAAATTTTAGAACTGGGAAATGTACTTTGTGAAATAAAACACTCATTGGCTGGTATCAACAGCAGAATAGAGATAATGGAGTAAAGATCCAGCAAACTTGAAGATAAATGAAAATAAATTATCCACTGGGGCACCGGGGTGGCTCAGTAGATTAAGCATCTGCCTTCGGCTCACGTCATGATCTCAGGTTCCTGGGATTAAGCCCCATGTCAGTTTCCTGCTCAGTGGGGAGTCTGCTTCTCCTTCTCCCTCTGCCCCTGCCTGTGTGCTCTCTCTCTCTCGCTCGCTCGCTCTATCTCAGATAAATAAAATCTTTAAATAATAATAAAAAAAGAAAATTATCCAAGCTGAAAAACAGAAAAAAAAAATGAAACAAAACAAAACAGAATCTCAAGAACCATTGGGACAATATCAAAAGGTCTAACATATTCATCACTGCAATAACATAAAGAGGAGATTGTGCAGAACACATTTGAAAAAAATGTGCAAAAACTTACCAAATTGAGTGAAAACAAAATTTAACATATTCAGGAATCTTGGCCAACTCCCAACAGGATAAACCCAAAAACAATTTTTTGAATGGACTGAAAAAGAAAACCTAAGGAAATAAAACCATATCATTCAGAACTAAAAAGCAATTTGGAAATATGAAATAGAAAGGTGACACTAAAAATCAAATTACTGAGAGAAAAAAAAGATTGAGATGATCACAGTAAATGCACATGAAAAAAGACAAATTAGAGGTCTCAGCTAATACTCATAGAAAATAAAGACGCTGGGGCACCTGAGTGGCTCTGTTGGTGAAGCATCTGCCTTCAACTCAGGTCATGATCCCGGGGTCCTAGGACCAAGGATCCCTGCTCAGTGGGAAGTCTGCTTCTCCTTCTCCCTCTGCCCCTCCCCCTGCTCGTTCTCTTTCTCAAATAAATAAAATCTTAAAAAAAATTTTAAAAAGATGCTATTTGTATTCTTATAAAAAAATGGAACAGAAAGCATATTCAAATATATACTACAAAAAAAGTCTCTAAAATGAAGAAAAATATCTGTACATCAAGAGAGCTTACCACGTTTCATGAAAATAATACATAAAGTGATCCACAGTTAGATGAATCTTAAGGAAGCTACTGAAATTCAAGGGAAAAAGACTGTGCAGACATCCAGGTAGAAGAATCACCTATAAGGAAGAAAATTCTGGCCAACTGCATACTCACCCAGAATCACATTTAATGCCAGAAGAAAATGAAGAAATATTTATAAAATTATTTTTTATTTATTTTTTATTTTTTTATTATTTTTAAAGATTTATTTATTTATTTGAGAGAGAGAGAATGAGAGAGAGAAAGCACATGAGAGGGGGGAGGGTCAGAGGGAGAAGCAGACTCCCTGCTGAGCAGGGAGCCCGATGCAGGACTCGATCCCGGGACTCCAGGATCATGACCTGAGCCGAAGGCAGTCGCTTAACCAACTGAGCCACCCAGGCAACCTAAAATTATTTTTTAAAACAGTGTACATTCTAAAAATATTATACCCAACTCATATGTCATTCAAATATAACAGAAACACAGAACTTAAAGAATCCAGGAGTTGTATGCCCTTTATGAAAAAGAAAATATCATGAGAAGAAAATCCAGCCAATTAGAGTTCAAATAACAACTTAGAAATGAAAAGCTATGATCACAAAAACTGATAATGAGTCCCAAGTTCACTTAAATATAGAATCAATAGTAAACAGATATGGAAAGCACTGTTACAAATGTTAATACAATTGTCACTGACAACATAAAGATAAGGTAACTAACAAAAATTGAGAGGTATGGGGAGTGGTAGGAGAAGCTGTAACCTTCATCCTTCAAAGCAGATAGTCAGTGATCTTGTCTAAAATTGACACATATGGTTAAAGAAATAACTGCTCCAATTTCAAAACATGCATACTCTCTTTTCCTCCTAATAGAGTACTTGTCAATCCTATTTTCATAAAAGTAGGAGTGTTCCATCATTCCCTCTTTCTTTCTGTACATAGCAAAGCTGCTCTCACAAAGATAAACTCTGTTCTAACTAAAGAAGTACTATGGTGCTATGTTCTAACTAAACAAGATAACTGTCTAGAAAGAACAAACACCTTTGGAGTGTACAAAGTTTTCTACCTAACTTTGCAAAGACACGTGCACATACACACACACACACATACATGCAATATCCACCTCTTGTATGTGGGTCTGCATTACCTATTCCCAAGAAGTGGTTGTACTCCTATAGACCTGGTCAATTCTAAAATATCCCAACTGGCTTTCGAATGAATATATACAGAGTGCGTGCCAGGCCCATTATAGCCAGATGATCTAATTTGATGTTAGAAATGCCATTTCTCAACTCATTTCTTTAATTCTTCCAATTTATATGCAATAAGTTGAGATAGGATTAACTAAAAAGAGGAAATATGTGCAAATATATTTCTCTTCCTGGTGTGTTTTATTTTAAGATCATCATAAAAGATTCATAAAATGACTTATTCTAACACGTGAAACTTGTGATATTGAAACAGTTTATGATACACTATGAATGACTCAGATACCATTAAGACAGTAGACTTGGAATATCAAATGACAATGATAAATGTCTTCAAATGTTCAGAAATGTTTATCTTGCTTTATCTGAAAAAAAGATAGTTTATAGAAATCCATAAAAGAATATAAAAATACTGGAAGATAATAAAAATCACAACAATAGAAGTACTTGTGGGATGTACTCTGTTAAGAACCTAACCTGGATCATCTCATTTCATCCTGAAATGTCCCCATTAGTTAATGTCTTTTCATTCACCTCATCCAGGGATATTGTATGGGAAAAATACTGGAGAACATAGGACATGGGGCTCTGTGATTATCACTCAGGATTCCTGAGACTTTAATCTCAAGTGAAGTTGGGGGGATGATGTTATGCTGTCTTCTCTGGGGGGTATAAAGGAAAAACAACAGTCCTTCCCTATTCCTTCGTGGGTCCCTCAGGCTGGGATGGAGCAGAGGGATGGATGGATCCTCTAAGCATCTTAGCTTTTCTCACTGGATGACTCCAAAGGGAGGCCACATGTAAGTTAGGGGTCCCTTCTTTCACCCTGTATCAAGGTTCACTCTTCTGCTCCCCTAGATTAAACCCCCATTTTGTACACTTTTAGCTGTGACTCTCCCTTGGTCATGCACTTAAGGAATTAATTAGGCAAAAATAATTATAGTCCTGGGGCCAAAGTACCTTCCAAAGTTCTGCTGACTCCACTTAGGTCTTCCTTTAGATTTTCCAGTATGCATGTGATTGTGTGTACAATCACAACTAAGCAATGTACAGGCCCTACTTTGTGTCTACTGAACCTATAATTCTGGCCAAAACGAGGTCACAGAACGACCAACAAGAAAATGATACAGAAGATCAAAAAGGCTAAAGGAGAACATTTTAATTTAATCACTGACATTGAGAGTGTTCCTTTGCCATCAAGCAAAGGACTGGAAAGTTGAAAACTTCTATTTCAACCGGAAAGCATGGAAATTTTTATAAGGCAGGAATTCTTGGTTACATGCAGATCTGCAGAGAGATTGTTCAAGAAGTCACTCTTGACTTGGCCTGGATAGAGTTTAGCATGTGGGCAAAGGACAAGGGGGAAAGAGATGGCTATTCTTTCTTTCGTGATTATTTCCACTGCACTTATCAAATCAATAAAAATAATAATTATTATTGATGGAGGCCTTACCACTGATTAACAGGCCAAGTTAATTGCTTCTGTGAGCTCACCCAACTCTTAAGTGTACATCATGGCGTCAGTAAAGAGCAGGCAACTGCCCCCCAGTTTTGTGGACAGGATGTGCAATGGCATTGATTTCATTAGAGCTTTTAGATTGCAACCTGCTGTCCTTCCTGAGCCATTCTCGGCTGGAGACTTCCTCTGTTCTTTTTTAATGCTGCTCTGAACTGGAACAAAGCAAGGTGCCCAGTGAGAAGCATTGAGTTGCATCACAGAGAGGATTAAAATGCCCATTATGAGGTAAAGCTCCAGGTACAGCAAAGGAAAGAAGACAGGCCATAAAAAAGAATGGGCTGCAGGCAGTAAAATATTGATTGAGAGAAACTGAAAACACGACAGCATCCAAACTCCTTGCCCTGCTCTGTACGATCTGAGCCCTGACAACCTCCTGACTTCATAACATACCCTCTCTCTCTCCATGGCTAATAATGCTTCCACCACACCGGTCTTCCTCCTGGCTTTCTCATACAAGACACTCATTCCCGCCTTGTGTGTCTGCACCTGCCTTTCCTCTACCTGAAACCTATGCTACCCCCAAACTTATTTTCATCATTTAAGCCTCCTTTCCTCAGGGAGGCCTCTTCTGACCATCCTAGCCAAAGGAGGCCCTCTCCCCATCTGGATGCTTTCCAATGCACTGTGCTAATGCATTTGCTTTGAGGCACCACCCAAGGTTAGAAAGTATATGGTTTATTTGTTTGCATGTTTACTGCCTGACTGTGTCTATTAGTATATTAGCTACACAAAAGCAGAGACTGTTTGCCCTCCTCACTGCTATATCCCCAGTGTCCAGGACAAGGCCTGCATATAGTAGGTGCTCTATAAATATGGACAGAAAAAAAATAATAATGGGTAGCAGACTGAGTGCATGGGAAATCAATATTTACCTCCAGGCTACTACTTCTGGCCCATTCCACATGGCAGTATTGGGTAGTGTTCAGAACATGCATCAGATAATAAGACATCTAGGCCTAGCTCTGTCACTTTACTGGCTGTGTAACCTTGAGCAATTTACTAACCTCTTTGGACCTCAGTTTCTACCTCTATAAATGGGTTTACAAAAAGGAACTTTTAGGGCTAGAATTTGTAAAAATGTATGCAAAGGGCTTAGAATAATTCAGCCTAAGAAATGTTGCTGCTATTGTTGTTCCTACTCTAATTAATTCTTACTGTACACCATAAAAAGTACCAGGGTCCAGGGAACCTTAAGGGATATGCATTACTTTTTTAAAAAGTCTTAATCTAACACAGTCTATTCATCCAAGATAACAGTGCATATCTACACATGTTCTCTTCCATTTCAATATATCATGTAGTTGACAAGTTCAACAGCCGAGCAACCTCATCTTCTGGATAGAACAGTAAATTTGCACTGTCCATATCTTCATAGCCCTGCCCCCTTTCTGGCATACTCATGAGTGGCCCTTATGAATAATTTGGTTGGAGAAAGCAAAGTTTTCATTGTTGAAAGCTACGGAAGAGACTCTTAATTCAAACAGTATTAGGTTGGTGGATGAGGCAAATTGGAGCATGTAAAATTTATTGGACATCATAAAAGGGAAGCGGGGAGAGGGCCAAGGAGATGGGGGGTTCGGTTACTGCTGAATTGCCAGCATAATAACCTACAGCACATCACAGTGTACCACCCAGGCTAGGAAGCACTCTCCCTGATGATTGCTTTATGTCACCACTGATGCTACTGGCCCATCAACTATGACCCCAGGAGCAGCAAACCCCATCATAAGAAAGGGAGAAATGTAAATTTCAAAATAGATATATAAATATTCGGTGGCCTAGTGTTCCATTAGTCATTTCTTTTCCTGACTTTGGAATGCAAAAATGTAAATCCAGGGCCCTTCTGAAGTCAGAAGTCACACAGGGTTCATATAATAATCTCTCTGACAAGGGCTAAGCTGTGGCTGGCAATAAAACCTATGGGGCCAATAAGCTCACTAAACATACTGGGAGAAAACAGGCTGGATACACTCCCCATCCCCCACAGTGTGGGGGGAGAGAGACTGAGTAATCAAGCCCATCCCACGGTGTCAGAGATCTCCCTGATGCAACGGGGTCTAAGGACAGAGCTGATTTACTCACCAACAGGCTGACATCCTTGTAAGCAGAATGCTCCAAGGCTCATTCTCAAAGCTCTGAGGAGCATGGAATTTTTTTCTGATTTACTGCCATTTTATCGCTGCTAGAAATGGATACAGTGCAGATGCTCACAGTTCTAAATGAAGGTAAGTGATGTCCTTGATGCAGGCTCTCTTAATGTCCTCCTTAAAAATGAAATCATTAAGAGTTACATCAGAATGAGTTTGATCTAACATAATGGGGGTGAGGGGAAGCAAAAGGGAAGGGAGTGGAAATACTACAAAGCCCAAGAAATGAAATCCCTTTGGTACAGCCCAGTGGAACAGGAGTACAAAAGCATATGCTAAGCCTGTCACATTCCTGAACATAGAGAAGAAAGAAACAGAGTGGCCAAAAATAAGGGAGCAGGAAGAAAGGAGATGATCTATCCCAACCTTCTTAAGGCAGAAAGGAAACTAAGACACAGGGGACTATGTCAAGATCACAGAGGTGATTAAAGGCAATTTTGGCCCAGAACCTGAACCTTCTAATGAACTCCTAGTCCAGACCCTGGGCTGTCACATTTCATATTTCATGGGGGGGGGGGGTGTATTCTACATTTATACTAGTACTTACATAAAAGCCCACCCTCCATGTTTGGTGGTTAGAGAAGTGCCGTACATCATATACTAGGCTGGGATAAAGAAGATACTTTAGGAACTACATAGCCAAATACATGTAAATCATTTCAATTGTAATATACAGTATTTGTGTCAATGGATCTCATGAACATTATTTAGGACAAGATATAATAAGTATCCAAAGTAACAAGAAAAAAAGTGAACTGACTTAAAGAAAAACATTAAGTAAATAATAGTACTGGTGACTACAGATTGGGAAGTACCATTCTAGAAATATCCTCAATAGGTTTTCTAAGTTGATTGCGTCATATGAAACATTTGACATAAAACTGATTATTTCAGTCACAAGAGCGACAGCAATGGATCAAACACAAGAATATCATGTGTATGCTCTCTCTCTATCTCTGTGTCTCAAATGAATAAAAATTCTTTAAAAAAAAAAAGAATATCATGTGTATGGTGGAATATTATTCAGCCATTCATTCAAGGAATGAATGTCTAACACATAGTACAACATAAATGAATCTGAAAAACATGATGCTAACTAAAATCATCTGGACATGAAAAGACAAATATTGTATGATTCCACTCATACAATTCATAGAGATACAAAGCAAAATAGAGGTTACCAGGTGCTCGGGGGAAGGAGAATGAGAAGTTATTGCTTAATAGGGATGGAGCTTCCTTGGGGTAATAAAAATTTTTTGAAATAATTAATGATGATGGTTGTACAATGCTGTAAATGTGACTGATGTCACTAAATGGTTAAAATGGCAAATTTTATGTTACTATATTTTATAATTTTAAAAATTAATGATGAGATAAAACAGAAACAATTGACTTGTATACTTTAAGTGGGTAAAATGTATATCATGTGTATTGTATATCAATAAAGCTGCAAGAAAACAGCCTAGAGAGAAAAGACTGCATATAGTGAGCTATGGAGATGTTTATTCATTATGGAATGTCTTTCTATATCAAACCATCTGTTTCATCACATCCATGAACTGTCCCTAAAGGAGGCATGGCCACCTTGGGTCCATCTAAGAGAGGTTACTTACAATTTGAACTTACCAAAACTTTGATAATGTCCCTCCTATATCACTGAAGAGCTACCTGGGAACTCCCAGACTATATTCATTTGGATCATTACCCAGAGATTGAATATTCTCTGGAATCAAAATAAACTGATCTATTATACCTCTAGTTTTGAAATTCTAATGTGTTGAGTTTGGAAATGAAGTCTCCAATGATCATCCATTCAATTTATACAAAGATACTAGGGTATTTCCCAAAATTTATCACAAATGCCACATTGTACCAAATAGAAAGTTAGTAATGACACTGTACCAAATAGATGTTAGTATTTCAAGGTCCAATATACTAAGTTACAAGTGAAGGGGTAGGATAGACTAGTTCATAAATATGGAGTTTAATAAACAGACCTAAGCAACTTTACCCTCTACTAATTTTAATTATTCCCTGTACCTTAGTTTCTTAATCAGGAAAATGGAAATTATATATCTTTCCTCAAACAGGTAGTATGAGAACTAAGGTAACATGGTGAAGAGCACATATTACTGGCAGACAGTAGATGTCCAATAAATGGCATACACATACTCACAAACACAGACAAAACAACATCAAATCTAAAGAAGAGTTGCTGGTGAATAAAAAATTGTTAGTGTGCCAGGTAATCCTGTCCCTGAAAGAAGTATCCCATGAAAAACAAGTATAATTCTCCAGATTCTATCATTATAGGATGAATACCCTGAAAAAACATCCAATTACTAGGGTGCCTGGGTGGCTCAGTCAGTTAGGTGCCTGCCTTCAGCTCAGGTCATGATTGAGTCCCACATCGGGCTCCCTTCTAAGTGAGGAGTCTGCTTTTCCCTCTCTCTCTCTGACCCTCCCCACCCCCCTGCACATGATCTTGCTCTCTCTCTCAAATAAATAAAATGTTTGAAAAAAATCCAATTACCTTTGTTTTAAAAGAAAAACAGTTACTACTTCTACTAATACTAGTATTAACATTTATTGAATACTCTATTATGTGCCAAGCATTTTGATATACTTTTTGATTCTCTTTATTGAATCTTTCCAACAACTCTATGGAGTGTACTCTTAGTATTACATTTTCCAGATCAGTTAATCAAAGCTTAAAGAAGGTAATATGTGGCCTGAAATCACACAGGGATTCAAGGTTAGTTCCAAGATTCAAAACACAGGCAATCTGGCCTATAACCTTAACAACTCTGCCTTCATCCATGCTCACTTAGAAATCTTGCAGATGATTAGGAGGGAGCAAGATGGCGGAGGAGTAGGAGACCTGGATTTCGTCTGGTCTCAGGAATTCAGCTGAATAGGGATCAAACCACTCTGAACACCTACGAACTCAACAGGAGATCGAAGAGGAGAATAGCAACAACTCACTGAACAGAGAAGCAACCACTTACTGGAAGGTAGGACGTGCGGAGAAGTGAATCCAAGGAGACATTCGGGAGGATAGACGGCGGGGGAGGGGGCCTCCGTTGGCCGCTTCTGCAAAGTGATGGAGCCGCGGAGCACAAAATCGGACCTTTTAGAAGTTGGCTCCGCTGACGGACATCGCTCCAGTGGCTAAGCGGGGGGTGGAACCCTCATGGGACAGTGTGGTCTCAGGACCCTCGGGGTCACAGAAAGACCGGGGGTGCCTGAGTGCGGCAGAGCTCCCAGGTATCGGAGCGGGGAAGCCGGCTGCAGAGACGGAGCCGAGGCGCGGGCTCTGAGCTCGGGGTTGCCATAAACTGTGATCCGCAGCCCAGTCGGGCCACTTCTCCTCCAGCAGGGACCCAACAAGCGGCAGAGCTGGGGAGACTCCCCTTCATCCCCAGGGAGGAGCGGTGTGGGAGCGCACAGCAGGGATCTGCTGGGTTGGGAGACTCCACACGGGGTCGGGTGCCAGAGATAGAAACGCTCGGTCACAGGCCGGGTGAGCACGGAGTGCGGCCGGAGACCGGGGAGACGGGAGTGACTGCTTTTCTCTGGGGACACACTGAGGAGCGGGGCCCCGAGTTCTCAGCTCTTCCGGGTGGAGTTTGGGAGGCCACCATTTTCACCCTGGTCCTCCAAAGCTGTACCGAGAGCTTGCAGGGAACAAAAGTTCCTGAGAGAAAACCCGAGCAGCTCCATTAGCCCAGACCGACAAGGGCGGGGCAATTCCGCCTCCGGCAAAGACATTTGGAAACCACGGCAACAGGCCCCTCCCCCAGAAGATCAGCATGAACAGGCAGCAAGCCAAGACCAAATTTACCGATCAAGGAGAACGGGAAAACTCCAGCGAGAGAAGGAATACTGCACATAGAATTCATGGCTTTTTTTTACCATGATTCATTAGTTTTTCAAAGTTAATTTTTTTTAATTTTTTAAAATTTTTCTTTTTCCCTTTTCCAACCATCTTATCAATCCCTTTTAAAAAACAAAAAACATTTTTTATTTTTCATTTTTAGAGTCATATTTTATCCCTTCATAGTAGCTACCCTTATTTTTGGCATATATATATAAGTTGTTCTCTCTTTAAAATTTTAAGATACAGTTTCTTCTAACAGATCAAAATATACCGTAAATCACTAGTGTATGGCTTGGTTCTAGTCTCCTGCCTAATTACATTCGATCCCCTTTTTTTTTTCTTTATCATTTTTTTTAAATCTTCTTTCTTTTTTCAAACAACTTCTTATCTTATCAATTCCTTTTATAAAATCATTTATAATTTTTATCTCTACACTCATCTTCCATCCCTCCATTGTATCAACCCTTATTTTGTACATATATGTCTTTTTTCCTTTAAAATTTTAGGAGGCACATTTTTCTAACAGACCAAAATATACGCAAAATCTAGTGTGTGGCACTGATCTATGCACTAGCCTGATCATATTTGATCATATTCTGTGGTTTTTTTGTATTGTTCTGTTTTTGTTTTTATCTTTTTCCTTTTGTATTTTTTTTCCCTCTTTCTCTTTTCTTTCTTTCCCTTTCTTGTCCCCTGGCTTCAGGTCTTTTCTGATTTGTATAGAGTATATTTGCTGGGGACGTTGTTAACCTGTTAGCAATTTGTTCTCTTATTCATTTCTTCTCCTCTGGACAAAATGACAAGACAAAAAAAATCACCTCAGCAAAAAGAACAAGAGGTAGTACCGTCAGCCAGGGACCTACTCAATATGGACATTAGTACGATGTCGGACCTAGAGTTCAGAATCATGATTTTAAAGATATTAGCAGGGCTTGAAAAAAGCATGGAAGTTATTAGAGAAACCCTTTCTGGAGAAATAAAAGAACTAAAATCTAACCAAGTCGAAATCAAAAAGGCTATTAATGAGCTGCAATCAAAACTGGGGGCACTAACTGCTAGGATAAATGAGGCAGAAGAGAGAATCAGCGATATAGAAGACCAAATGATGGAAAATAAAGGGGCTGAGAAAAAGAGAGAGAAACAACTACAGGATCACGAGGGCAGAATTCGAGAGATAAGCGATACCATAAGACGAAACAACATAAGAATAATTAGGATCCCAGAAGAAGAAAGAGAGGGGCAGAAGGTATATTGGAGCAAACAATAGCAGAGAACTTCCCTAATGTGAGGAAGGGAACAGGCATCAAAATCCAAGAGGCACAGAGAACCCCTCTCAAAATCAATAAAAATAGGTCAACACCCCAACATCTAATAGTAAAACTTATGAGTCTCAGAGACAAAGAGAAAATCTTGAAAGCAGCTCGGGAGAAGAGATATATAACCTACAATGGTAGACTTTTAGATTGGCAACAGACCTATCCACAGAGACCTGGCAGGCCAGAAAGGACTGGCATGAGATCTTCAGAGCACTAAACAAGAAAAATATGCAGCCAAGAAAGCTATATCCAGCTAGGCTCTCATTGAAAATTGAAGGAGAGATAAAAAGCTTCCAGGACAAAAACTAAAGGAATTTGCAAACACTAAACTAGCCCTCCAAGAAATATTGAAAGGGGTCCTCTAAGCAAAGAGAGAGCCTAAAAGCAGCATAGATCAGAAAGGAACACAGACAATATACAGTAACAGTCACCTACAGGCAATACAATGGCACTAAATTCATACCTTTCAATAGTTACCCTGAATGTAAATGGGCTAAATGCCCCAATCAAAAGACACAGCTATCAGATTGGATTAGAAAACAAGACCCATCAATATGCTGTCTGCAAGAGACTCATTTTAGACCCAAAGACACCCCCAGATTGAAAGTGAGGGGGTGGAAAACCATTTACCATGCTAATGGACACCAAAAGAAAGCTGGGGTGGCAATCCTTATATCAGACACATTAGATTTTAAAACAAAGACTGTAATAACAGATGAGGAAGGACACTATATCCTACTTAAAGGGTCTATCCACCAAGAAGATCTAACAATTGTAAATATCTATGCCCCTAACGTGGGAGCAGCCAATTGTATAAGGCAATTAATAACCAAAGCGAAGAAACACATTGACAACAATACAATAATAGTGGGGGACTTTAACACCGCCCTGACTGAAGTGGACAGATCATCTAAGCAAAAGATCAACAAGGAAATAAAGACTTTAAATGACACACTGGACCAAATGGACTTCACAGACATATTCAGAACATTCCATCCCAAAGCAATGGAATACACAGTCTTCTCTAGTGCCCATGGAACATTCTCCAGAATTGATCACATCCTAGGTTACAAATCAGGTCTCAACCGGTACCAAAAGACTGGGATCATTCCCTGCATATTTTCAGACCACAATGCTTTGAAACTAGAACTCAATCACAAGAGGAACGTCGGAAAGAACTCAAAAACATGGAGGCTAAAGAGCATCCTACTAAAGAATGAATGGGTCAACCAGGAAATTAAAGAATTAAAAATATTCATGGAAACCAATGAAAATGAAAACACAACTCTTCAAAATCTTTGGGATACAGCAAAGGCAGTCCTGAGAGGAAAGTATATAACAATACAAGCCTTTCTCAAGAAACAAGAAAGGTCTCAAATACACAACCTAACCCTGCACCTAAAGGAGCTGGAGAAAGAACAGCAAATGAAGCCTAAACCCAGCAGGAGAAGAGAAATAATAAAGATCAGAGCAGAAATTAATGAAATAGAAACCAAAAGAACATTAGAACAGATCAACGAAACTAGGAGCTGGTTCTTTGAAAGAATTAACAAGATTGATAAACCCCTGGCCAGACTTATCCAAAAGAAAAGAGAGATGACCCAAATCAACAAAATCAGGAATGAAGGAGGAGAGATCACAACCAACATCAAAGAAATACAAATAATTATAAGAACATACTATGAGCAACTCTATGCCAGTAATTTAGATAACCTGGAAGAAATGGGTGCATTCCTAGAGATGTATCACTACCAAAATTGAACCAGGAAGAAATAGAAAACCTGAACAGACATAACCACTAAGGAAATTGAAGCCTTCATCAAAAATCTCCCAACAAACAAAAGCCCAGGGCCAGATGGCTTCCCAGGGGAATCCTATCAGACATTTAAAGAAGAATTAATACCTATTCTCCTGAAACTGTTCCAAAAAATAGAAATGGAAGGAAAACTTCCAAACTCATTTTAAGAGGCCACCATTCCCTTGATCCCAAAACCAGACAAAGACCCCATCAAAAAGGAGAATTACAGACCAACATCCTTGATGAACATGGATGCAAAAATTCTCACCAAAAGTAGCCAATGGGATCCAACAGTACATTAAAAGGATTATTCACCATGAC
>NW_027397093.1:9640590-9642514 GCF_003265705.2 Callorhinus ursinus
TAGCCAATGGGATCCAACAGTACATTAAAAGGATTATTCACCATGACCAAGTGGGATTTATCCCTGGGCTGCAAGGCTGGTTCAACATCCACAAATCAATCAACGTGATACAATACATTAACAAAAGAAAGAACAAGAATCATATGATCCTCTCAATAGATGCAGAAAAAGCATTTGACAAAGTACAGCATCCATTCTTGATCAAAACTCTTCAGAGTATAGGGATAGAGGGTACATACCTCAATATCATAAAAGCCATCTATGAAAAACCTACAGCGAATATCATTCTCAATGGGGAAAAGCTGAGAGCTTTTCCCCTAAGGTCAGGAACACGGCAGGGATGGCCACTCTCACCACTGCTATTCAACATAGTATTAGAAGTCCTAGCCACAGCAATCAGACAACAAAAAGAAATCAAAGGCATCCAAATCGGCAAAGAGGAAGTCAAACTCTCACTCTTTACAGATGATATGATACTGTATGTGGAAAACCCAAAAGACTCCACCTGAAAACTGCTAGAACTCATACAGGAATTCATTCAAGTAGCAGGATATAAAATCAATGCACAGAAATCAGTGGCATTCCTATACACCAACAAGACAGAAGAGAGAGAAATTAAGGAGTCGATCCCATTTACAATTGCACCCAAAACCATAAGATACCTAGGAATAAATCTAACCAAAGAGGCAAAGGATCTGTACTCAGAAAACTATAAAATACTCATGAAAGAAATTGAGGAAGACACAAAGAAATGGAAAAATATTCCATGCTCATGGATTGGAAGAACATTTTGAAGATGTCAATGCTACCTAGAGCAATCTACACATTCAATGCAATCCCCATCAAAATACCATCCACTTTTTTCAAAGAAATGGACAAATAATCCTAAAATTTGTATAGAACCAGAAGAGACCCCGAATAGCCAGAGGAATGCTGAAAAAGAAAAGCAAAGCTGGTGGCATCACAATTCCGGACTTCCAGCTCTATTACAAAGCTGTCATCATCAAGACAGTATGGTACTGGCACAAAAACAGACACATAGATCAATGGAACAGAATAGAGAGCCCAGAAATAGACCCTCAACTCTACGGTCAACTAATCTTCGACAAAGCAGGAAAGAATGTCCAATGGCAAAAAGACAGTCTCTTCAACAAATGGTGTTGGGAAAATTGGACAGCCACATGCAGAAGAATGAAACTGGACCATTTCCTTACACCACACACAAAAATAGACTCCAAATGGTTGAAAGACCTAAATGTGAGACAGGAGTCCATCAAAATCCTAAAGGAGAACACAGGCAGCAACCTCTTCGACCTCAGCCGCAGCAACTTCTTCCTAGAAATATGGCCAAAGGCAAGGGAAGCCAGGGTAAAAATGAACTATTGGGATTTCATCAAGATAAAAAGCTTTTGCACAGCAAAAGAAACAGTCCACAAAACCAAAAGACAACCGACAGAATGGGAGAAAATATTTGCAAATGACATCTCAGATAAAGGGCTAGTATCCAAAATCTATAAAGAACTTATCAAACTCAACACCCAAAGAACAAATAATCCAATCAAGAAATGGGCAGAAGACATGAACAGACATTTTTCCAAAGAAGACATCCAAATGGCCAACAGACACATGAAAAAGTGCTCAACATCGCTCAGCATCAGGGAAATCCAAATCAAAACCTCAATGAGATACCATCTCACACCAGTCAGAATGGCTAAAATTAACAAGTCAGGAAACAACAGATGTTGGCAGGGATGCGGAGAAAGGGGACCCCTCCTACACTGTTGGTGGGAATGCAAGCTGGTGCAACCACTCTGGAAAACAGTATGGAGGTTCCTCAAACAGTTGAAAATAGAGCTACCATACGATCCAGCAATTGCACTACTGGGTATTTACCACAAAGATACAAATGTAGGGATCCGAAGGG
>NW_027397093.1:9642524-9651251 GCF_003265705.2 Callorhinus ursinus
TACCACAAAGATACAAATGTAGGGATCCGAAGGGGTACGTGCACCCCAATGTTTATAGCAGCATGTCCACAATAGCCAAACTGTGGAAAGAGCCAAGATGTCCATCGACAGATGAATGGATAAAGAAGATGTGGTATATATACACAATGGAATATTATGCAGCCATCCAAAGGAATGAGATCTTGCCATTTGCAACGACGCGGATGGAACTGGAGGGTGTTATGCTGAGTGAAATAAGTCAATCAGAGAAAGACATGTATCCTATGACCTCACTGATATGAGGAATTCTTAATCTCAGGAAACAAACTGAGGGTTGCTGGAGTGGTGGGGGTGTGGGAGGGATGGGGTGGCTGGGTGATAGACATTGGGGAGGGTATGTGCTATGCTGAGCGCTGTGAATTGTGCAAGACTGTTGAATCACAGATTTGTACCTCTGAAACAAATAATGCAATATATGTTAAGGAAAAAAAAAAGAAGAAGATAGCAGGAGGGGAAGAATGAAGGGGAGTAAATTGGAGGGGGAGACAAACCATGAGAGACGAGGGACTCTGAAAAACAAACTGAGGGTTCTAGAGGGAGGGGGGTGGGGGGATGGGTTAGCCTAGTGATGGGTATTAAAGAGGGCACATTCTGCGTGAAGCACTGGGTGTTATGCACAAACAAAGAATCATGGAACACTACATCAAAAACTAATGATGTAATGTATGGTGATTAACATAACAATAAAAAATTTTAAAAAAATAAATGTAGGCAACAAAATACCATCAATAAAAATTACAGATATTTTCAAGTCACATAATTGCAGAAATCTGAAATGCTATTTACATTCATCACTACTTTGTAATTACACTGGATGATAGACCTACTTTTAGAGCTCAGTAATTTGTGTTAAGAAGCACATAAACTACTAAGTCATGAACTTGATTTTTAAATTTTTGGCAATAGGATTTCGATATACTTAATTTGCCTTGTAATCCTATCTATTTGATTCTGCACATTTGAAAATCATTAGCCTGAGAAGGGGTACGTGGGTTTTACCAAACTATCAAAGGCATCCAGGCACCAAAAAAGTTAAGGAGCCTGGGAGGATCTCCAAGGGTCTTTCTAATTACAACTACACAGATGGCTATTTACAATCGATACTGCTGGTATCTGTTCTCTGTTCTCTGGCTTCAGCCTAATTCTTCAGATGGGTAAGCCAGTAGTCTCTGGAACCAGCTTCCTAGGTTCCAACCAGCCTCTGTCCTTGACTGGCTGTGTGACTTTGAACAGTTTACTTAGCTTCTCTGAGCCTAAGTATCTTCTTTTTTAAAAGTGGAGTTCATTCCACCAACTTCTCTGGACTTGTCGTAAGAGGTTAGTAATGTACTTAAAACAAAACAAAACAAAACAAAAAAACCCAAAACGGTTGGTGCAGCACTCAGTAAATGATTATTGATGTTATTCTTGTTAGATTTGTATCATGGAAGGGTAGCTGAATTTGTCACCCCAAAATGTTCCTCTTTGGCATAAGGGTTATTTTAAGAAACTGCAGACACAGGAGCAGCTCTGAAAATAGAGAAAAAGTTACCATTTGAAAGAACGTTTACTTTTCTAAAGGAAATCTCCAAGTGTAAGGATGTCTCCCCCCTGTACCGGGAAGAGACAGATGGTTCAATCTCTAGAAACTCTTATCAATGGGGAAGCCAGATCTTAAATCTGTATAACAACCTTACCCTCATTTACTGTGCTTTTCCTAGTAACCTCCCATAACCCCCAGTGTCTTTTTTTATCTTCAGCTGAAAATGGTATTTAAGGTGGAGTTAGTCTTCCTGGGTATCTCCCATGTGTTCAGGAGGTATACATGCTATTAACTTCTGTTTTTGTCCTCTTAATCTGTTATTTTTGTTCTTTTTGCTTTTTTTGTTTGTTTGTTTCTTCTCTTATTACAGAGTTGTCTCAACCAAAACCTAGAAGGTGAACATAGAGGAAAAATTATTTTTCTTCCTCCACAATACCTCAGCGTGTGGTTATTGCAAACCATATCGCTTAAAGGGGCAAATGTCCCCCCAACCAAATCTACTATTATTCAGACTCGTTGAAAAATGCATTCAATATTTCAGAGCACAAAGAAGAGATACATCAATAGAATAATGGAAATAATTAGAAATCACTGGGTTTCACCTCTATTCACTCTGAACTGTTATGGAAGAAATCGCCAAGAATGTGATAGTTGAAAGAAGGCCACACTGAGTTCATTTTTCTAAAATTCCTTTTAGAATCTTCTTTGCTCTGGGATCATATATGCTTTCTCCTCACTTAATTTCTCCCCTGCAGTTTGTATATAAAAATTGATAAGTCCTAATCTCAAACTAACGGTGTGTGAGATTTTTGTGGATATGCCCTTAATGTAAATAATCCAATCTCTCCCCAACAAACTGTTTCTGTCATAAGGCTATTTGTGATAACCACAGCGGCCACTTAGAGACTTTTGTTCTCCATTAGAGGGATGGTATCTGGGCCAGCAAGGATGGTTTTACTACTTTGCATAAACTTCTGTAGCTTAAAAGGAGCAGTGGTAAAGTTAGTTCAAGGCCCTTTATGACTTCTTTTGTTCTGCGAAGTTGGGGAGGAAAAACATCAGTGAAGTATGAAAAGGCTGTTTGTTTACAATCAGTACGCAGATCCTCGCCTTTTTCATGAAAGGAAAGGAAACCAGCGGGAGAATTACAATACCCAGCACCTCCCTGGGTCTCTCTGTATTCTCCACACTTGTGTATTAAGCAGCTAGGCAGCTGTTGAACAAGTACTATCAACAAAGCAATCTTCTAGCCCTTTGATTCAGGCTATTCATATCTTCTGCCCTGAAATAAAATGACTTTCACAATTAAAACACCAAAATCAATGCAGTATCTATTGTCATGTCTGCAGGAGAAAAGCTTTAATTATAGCCATAGTTAGATAACACAATCATTACACCTCCTTAATCTCAAATATAAAACCAGCACCCTCTGAGTACTTTGCCACCCTTTCTTTGATTTTTTTTTCTTTTTCTTTTTTTTTCTTTTTCTTCCCCCCAACGTGAATGGCTTTTTATCTAAGCACTTCAATTTGCATGCCTTTGCTCGGAGGCAGCTCCCCATGATATGTTAATTGCAGATTGCTTTAAGTACTAAAAGATTAACATAAAACCCTTTGCAAACAAGCTAATAGTTTATGATAATTTTTGCATGGCCTTTGTCTGTCTATCACTGGATTGCCTCTAGCTGTAATTTTATAAAGAAGCTGTAAAATATCATTTAAACAAGTTCATTTACACATAATTATTACCAGAATCACATTATTCAATTTAGATACTCCAGCCTATTAACAATCCATGAACTAAAATGTAATTAAACTATTTTCCTTTTATGAACCTATTCATTACAATGTGTGGGAGATGGATCTCTCAGTTTCACTGCAAATTTCAGCACTTTGTTGTTGAAATTGACAAGTCTGGCACTCATTATGTGCTTTTAATTATATTAAAAGTATTGCAAGACAGCTCAGATAAAGAATATATTTAGAAAAGAATGCCTGGAAATGCCAAGATGGTGTCATCCCCAAATATATATTTATTTTACTCATGCATTTTTTTCTGCCCTCTTAACAGTGAAAAATAAAATCAGGCGGGTTGTTTTAATTGAGATTTTCATGGCCTCTCTTAGTAATTTTTCTAATTTAAACCAAGGATAAATATCTCATCTAATTAATTGTGTTTACTCATTTTTCCAGATTTCTATCTACTATTTTTCAAAAACTATAGTTGGATTTCTAACCAAATAAGTATATTCTCCCAGAATTTACATACAGATATACAATTACCTCACATATGAAGGATGCCATATTTAGGATTTGATTAAAAAAACTGGTGAACAGCTTAATTTCTGATACAAGCTTTAATCTGTGTGGGAGCAACAGCATTAATGGGAAACATTTCATCTGTTTTGAAAGGGGTAAGTTCCCTGCTTCTGCTCACTGTTGCTTGATTTCTGAGGTGACTCTCAATGAGTGCACACTCAGAACAAACCTGAAACTGGGAGTTGTGAGACTGGCCACTGATGGACATCTAAGTCTATATTAATAACACAAGGCATCCCAGTTTGGGTAGTGCTAGAGCAGCTCTCAAAGAGTCAAGGCTGAACACCCTACCCTCACCCTAATGACATACTTGTTATGTAACTGCCCAAAGCTTTGTTTTCCATTGCCCCAGCTCCATCCTCCGTAGAATGTTCAACACCTCCCTCCAAATAAAATCTGGATTATATTTACCCTTCATGTATTAAATCATGACCAACATTTTCCATGAAGAAACTTTCGTCCACAGTGAATGAACTGGAGTACTGGTAGCCTGCACCACTCACTTGGTATTCAGCACACATATTCTTATACAGTTAGCTATGTGCTTTGTGGTTGGTTATCTCTTGTCCCCTCAACCACATAGTGAGTTTCTCTTTTTGTGCCTCTATATTCCTCTTGTGGCCTAATAGTGTCTTATACTTGGCTAATATTTAACCAAAATACTGTAGATGCTGATTAGATACTAAAGTCAGGGCGCCTGGGTGGCTCAGTTGGTTAAGTGACTGCCTTCGGCTCAGGTCATGATCCCGGAGTCCCCGGATCAAGTCCTGCATCGGGCTCCCTGCTCAGTGAGGAGCCTGCTTCTCCCTCTGACCCTCTCCCCTTTCATGTACTCTCTCTCTCTCATTCTCGCTCTCTCAAATAAATAAATCTTTAAAAAAAAAAAAGATACTAAAGTCAGCAACTTTCTTTATTAGCCACTATTAGCTCATACTATGGAAGACTGGAAGATGTACCCAGCACCCTACTTTAGCCACTCCTCCTCAGGGATCTCAAAGAAGAAATTCAGATGATTACAAGGATAGCTTTGTAACTTGGCCAAGAACTTCCTGAGAAACAAAATCACCTTAAAACTTTCTGGGCCTTCAGAAATTCACTAATGTCCACCCTGCCTTCCAAAGACTGAAGATCTGCAATGAAAGTAATATCCCTACTTTTTTTTAAAAGATTTTATTTATTTATTTGAGATATAGAGAGAGAGTGTGCGAGCATGGGTGGGGGGGCAGAGGGAGAAGCAGACTCCCCACTGAGCAGGGAGTCCAATGCAGGGCTCAATCCCAGGACCCCTGGATCATGACCTGAGCTGAAGACAGATGCTTAACCAACTGAGCCACCCAGGCACCCAGTAATACCCCTACTTGAGGAAAAATAACCATTGGTACAGTATGTCCTTTGTTGGGAGCCAGTTGTCAATCACTCTGGAGGAGTAGAAGGAAAGGAAGAAAACCCAGAAATTATGTACTTCACTTAAGACTCATGCCTAAGAATAGATTTAGAGTGATTAAAATCATTAAGTAGATAAATAAATAAACAAACAAAAAGTTCCATGGCCAGCGGATTCGGAATATTTGTTGTTGTTGTTGTTTTTAAGGTTTATTTATTTATGTGAGAGAGAGAGAGAGAGAGAGAGAGCATGAGCAGAGGGAAGAGGCAGAGGGAGAGGGAGAAGCAGGCTCCCCACTGAGCAGGGAGCCCAATGAGGGGATTGATCTCAGGACCCTGGGATCATGACCTGAGCTGAAAGCAGTGGCTTAACTGACTGAGCCACCCAGGTGCCCTGGGTTCAGTAGAGTTGACTGTTAAAAACAAGATATCAGGCCCCAAATGGAGTCACTTATGCTAAGCCCCATGTCACCAAAATGAACTTTAACTTACAATTTCGCCTCTCCCCAAAATGGATTCTTACACTAGCAGTCAGGAATCACCATGATCAATATTAGTTAGGTAGTCTTCCTGATAGACCTTTGGCATCCCCTAAAGGAAAATATCCTTGCAATATTAAATCCCTTGTTTGGCTTAGTATTACTGCCTTATTTCTGCTCCCTTCTGACAAGTTTTCCATTTTGTACAGATCCTCAGAGCTTCTTTCTGTCTGCTACATTGAATGCTGCCTAATTCATGAATCCTTTAATGAAGCCAATAAGATCTTTAAAATTTATTCAGTTGAATTTCGTTTTTTTTTTAAGATTTATTTATTTATTTATTTATTTATTTATTTGAGAGAGAGAGAATGAGAGATAGAGAGCACGAGAGGGAAGAGGGTCAGAGGGAGAAGCAGACTCCCTGCTGAACAGGGAGCCTGATGTGGGACTTGATCCCGGGACTGAAGGATCATAACCTGAGCCGAAGGCAGTCGCCCAACCAACTGAGCCACCCAGGCACCCCGAATTTCGTTTTTTTAACATTACTGATATATATTTACTGAGCACTCATTGGATAACTGAGTCCAAGGGGGCATGCAGTAAGCAAGGTCACATAACACATGAACAATTACCCTAAATTCTTTTGGCCATTCTCACCAACTCTGATGGAACATAACCAACTTTTGTTTATCTAAATGTATCCAGGCAGAGGCCTGGGGAAGCCACACCATCCTGTGACTCAGACACCAGGCAGAGTTTTTTCTATAGTTTTCTATAGTTTTTTTTTCCCCCATCTGCATATGTATTTCTCTTATCTTGAACCTTACAACCTTGTTTGTTTTATTCACCAGTGTACATTAAAATCTGGCACAATGCCTAGCACATATAGACAACACAATAAATGTGTTAAAAGTTTATATTAATTGGTGGACGCCTAACATATTAGTCGGGACTTTACACCACAGTAGGGTCTTCAGAACGAGGTATATCAAATGCTGGTACATTTCAAAGAAATAGAGATTTAAGTCTTAGGATTCAGTTAAGAAAAAGTATCCAAAACTTGGAAATAAGGGAATAGGGGTTCTAAGAAGGGCACAATATCCTTTCAATGGCATACATTGGTGTTGTAGGACAGGTCTTCCCAAGGATTATTTAATTTTTAAGAAGATTATATTATGTTTGACTTCACTGCTCACTACTTGATTAGAGCCCAGACACAGCAGTCACATATCAAAGTGGAGGTTTTTGTCCATTGAAGAAGAAGAAGGAGGAGGAGGAGGAGATGATGATGATAAAAAGAAAAGAAAATGTCCTCAGAGGTTATGATTTAGTTGCTCTAAAAGACATTGGTCAGATTGCTAATTTAGCAATCTTGGTCTAACTTTTTTTTTTTAAGTGCCTATAAATACCCAGTTCTTCAAAAGGAACTAGCTCTACGATATTACTAGTACCCTCATTACTGACTTAACTATATTAATAATTGATACATGTGCTGATATAGCGTTTGTGTGAGCCAGATTTTTTAATATTTTGAAAATTATACTTGACAATACCATAGGACAGGCTTCAGCAATAACGCGGGGGGGGGGAGGTGGGGTGCTACTAAGGCACAGGCCACATCTTCTAAACTCTGACTTACGTAGACATAAGGGATACTAGGGGACAGACAAATAAAAGAACAAAATAGGTGGCAGGTAGCCAATCCCTGCCCCCCCACCATGAAATCCTCAATGTCTGGCAGGCAGAAGCATGAGGCTAAGGTCAAGGGATGGATCAAGAAGAAAGAAAATTGGAGAGGGAGGAGCAAGATGGTGGAGGAGTAGGAGACCTGGATTTTGTCTGGTCCCAGGAATTCAGCTGAATAGGTACCAAACCATTCTAAACACCTACGAACTCAATAGGAGATCGAAGAAAAGAAGAGCAGCAACTCTCTCAACAGAAAAGCGACCACTTTCTGGAAGGTAGAAGATGCAGAGAAGTGAATCGAGGCAAAATTTGGGAGGATAGACAGCGGGGGAGGGGGCCTCTGTTGGCTGCTTCTGGCAAGTGATAGAGCCATGGAGCACAAAATCAGAACTTTTAGAAGTCAGCTCTGCTGAGGGACGTCGCTCCAGTGGCTAAGCAGGGGGTGGAAAACTTGCTGGGAGAGTGTGGTCGGAGGACCCTTGGGATCAGAGAAAGAATGGGGGTGCCTGAGTGCGGCAGAGCTACCAGGGATTGGAGCAGGGAAGCCGGCTGCAGAGACGGAGCTGAGGAGTGGGCTCTCAGCTCAGGGTTGGCATAAACTGTGATCCACGACAGAGTTGGGCCACTGCTCCTCCAGCAGGGACCCAAGAGGTGGCAGATCCGGGGAGACACCCCTTCCTCCCCCAGGAGGAGCGGTGCGGGAGTGCACCACAGGGATCTGCTGTGTTTGGAGACTCCACACAGGGTCAGGTGCCAGAGATAGAAATGCTCGGTCATAGGCCAGGTGAGCATGAAGGGCAACTGGGAACCAGGGAGACAGGAGTGACTGACTGCGTTTCTATGGGGGCTCACTGAGGAGTGGGGTCCCGAGTTCTCGGCTCCTCTGGGGCAGAAATTGGGAGACCGCCATTTTCACTCTCATCTTCCAAAGCTGTACCAAAAGCTTGCAGGGAACAAAAGCTCCCGAGAACAAACCCGAGCAGATTACTTAGCCTGGACCTGGCAAGGGTGGGGCGATTCCGCCTCCAGCAAAGACATTTGGGAACCACGGCAACAGGCGCGCCCTACCCCCCAAAAGATCAGCAAGAACTGCCAGCCAAGACCAAGTTTACCGATCAATGAGAAAGGCAGAACACCAGCACCAGGGGAATACAGCACATAGAATTCATGGCTTTTTTCCCATGATTCTTTAGTCTTTCAAAGTTAAATTTTTTTAACTTCCTTTTTTTTTTTTTAATTTTTCTTTTTCCCTTTTTCAACCAACATCTTATCAATCCCTTTTTTAAAAAAACATTTTTTA